>NC_046172.1:58803050-59058846 GCF_011064425.1 Rattus rattus
GCATGAATATTTATATATATGAAGTTATTGGACTCTGCCTTTTGTTTCATCCATTCTCTCTCTCTCTCTCTCTCTCTCTCTCTCTCTCTCGCTTGCTCTGTGTGTGTGTGTGTGTGTGTGTGTGTGTGTGTGTGTGTGTGTGTGTGTGTGTGTTTAAATTTTCTCTTTCCTTCTCTTTCTCCCAGCCCCAAGGAGTTAAAAGAGTTCATAGTTTTCCTGCTGGCCAGAGAGAGTGCCAGCCCCAGTAAATTAAGCTTTTTTCACTCAGAGAAAAGTCTGCTGAGCTTCTCTAATCACTGGCTGCCTTTGGCAGCAACTCCTATAGGTATCTGAATCCACCCGGGTCAGCAGCTCTAAGCACTGACCCCCAATAGCTGCCTGCCTCAGTTTACCCACCACATGGATGCCAAAGACAAAGGCATTGGCATCCTAGTAAAGGAGACCCATCTCTTGTAGAGAAGGACCTTTTTCAGCAAGGGTGTGTGAGTAGCTGCTAGAACCCCTAACATTCTCAAGAGTCGAAGCCCAATTCAAATGACAATAAACATTTCTGCTTTCAATTGCCTAATATTGAAAGCAGGTATGTATCTGCAAAGGCATCAGATGAAAACCTGTACTATCTGCCAGATTCAGTAGAGAATGGGACCTAAATACCAGAGTACTGTCCCTTCAGGGTCCCCGGGGCTTCAAGCCCTAGCTAGCCTTGGGGCTTAGCAAACTTTCCGTCAAAGCCTATGGACTGCACTAATATTATAAGGACCAACAAGACCCTCAGACTGGATATATTGGACACTATGGCCAGCAAGCAGCTTATACAGGAACTATATGAAGCACCATAGGAGACTCCCAGAGCAATGAAATAAAAGACAGGCAAAAGTTCAAACTGGAGGGTCACCTTTAGATGAAGAGTAGTAACAGGACACTAAGAGGCAGTGTCTCCTTTCTTTTGTCAGTCTCTAGCAAAGCAACCTGAATATTATCAAGACAAGCATCCCTATAGAGAAAACAGCTTAATATGTATATAGAACCCAGAGATGATTCCTTGCTGATAGGGGTAGGAGAGCACATGGTAAGCTGCCTAAATCATCTCAGCAGACAAAAAGGACAGAGACACAGAGCCTTTCTCTCAGATCTAAGCTGATCTCCCCTACCCCACACCTGACATACGACTTTCCCTTCCACTCCCTGAAATTTTTTCTCTAAAAATACAAACTTGAAAGTATTACCAGGCTGAAATAGTTCAGTGGTTGAACACTTGTGCGTGTCTATGTGAAGCCTTGGTCCCATCCCTAGCACCAAAAGACAAAAACAAAACACACACACACACACACACACACACACACACACACACACAAATCAAAATGCTCTCACACATACATAAATATGCTTCAAGTATGTTCTTTCTCTTGTAAGATAATTCAGATGTAAGTGTGCATTACTGAGTGGAAGTAAAACCATATATAACATTTAAAATCATATTTTAAAGGGGAAAATAAGATTTTAGAACCTAAATGGGAAAATTGACTTCTAGCTTGAGTATTAACAGGTCTTTGGCCCATGCAATCACTTGTTTCTAATAGCTCCCTATAGCTTAATGAAAATAAAAGAACTCCAAGCGATCTACCTCACCCTAACACTTTTTTTCCTGAGTCAGTGATGCTTTGAAAATTCACAGGATAGCATGGATATAGCTCAGTGGCAGAGTGCTTGCCAGCATGTTCAAGCCCAAGGGCTCTAATCCCAATCCTACCAAACAAAGGAAAAACCTATATACAGAAGGGGAAGTGTGCTCATGCAAAGCATTAGAAAAACCCAGAAAACATTTTTAACTACCCTCCCTCCCATCCCAGATCAAAACATGTAAGCTCTACCTTCTCCTCTGTAATTGCCTTGTTGGTTTTTGAGGTCAAAGTATCATGTAGTTCAGACTAGTCTTGAACTTGATATGTATGCCTTAAACTCCTAGTTGTCCAGCCTCTGCCTTTCAAGTTGCTGGGATTAATGTGCTATCACATTCAACAATGTTGGTTTGTATCAGTGTGAAGAGGCTATGTCCACCTTTGACCTGAGTTTAAAGACAAAGCTTCAGAGGCCAGAGCTGCTGTGAGGTTGAAGGAGCACTCTGCTGGTCAACTACTAGGATTTAAGTAGAGCACATAGACCTGGTCCCTTTGGCTGGATGGCTAGGAGAGGAGAGAGGAGGGGAACCAGCAGGTGACCTCATCACTCTGCATGTGCATATCCACTGAGGGTCAGAAACCTTCATTCAGCCAGACTCCATTCTCTTGGGGTCTCCAGTCTCCACCAAACTGATGAACATGCAAATGAAAATGTGTAAATTCCATACAAGCATGTGAGCAGCACAAATCCAGTCTTACAGTTTTCAACTTTCACTGCAATGTGCTTTTTCTGAGAAGGCTCCCAAATTGTGTTCACTATCAGCTGAAAGGACAATAGTTGATTTGTACAATGAAAATTGGTACCATCAAGCAGCTGAAAGTGAAGCTCAAGAAGAGCTATCACAAGGCAGCACCTATCAACAAGGCTGCATGGGCAGGCTGCATACTGCTACCTTCTGAGTGGCTCCATTTGAGTCACCACCAGCTACTAGCAGACTGAGCTAAGTAAGACTGTCACAGGTACAGCAAACTATCACGAGGGTCCTTGGAGGCTAGGTTGCATGAGCATCTAAGACAAGTATCATCTAAAGATTGGACTAGTGTGGGAAAACTGTAATTAAGGTCAAAGTCTACCATGACTGGATAGCCTCTAAGCTTGGTGCAATATAGAGGTGCTTCATTGGCAGGGCTTCTCCTCTGATCCTCTTTGAGAAATTCTAAGCCCCTAGACATGCCTCTACCTGAGGAATGTCCTGTAGCTTAGTTTGATTACAGAATCAATTTCCTTTCCCGTTAATAACCTGTTCAGCTAGCATCTGAGATTCCTGAAATGCTTCTCCATGCTAATGAGGCACTTTGGTACTCAAATCTGAGTCCCCACAGCTGGCCTTGGTGTGATCATTCACCATATGTACTTACAGGGCTTCTGAATTCCATCCCACCCCCTGGCCCTTTGCCCTCATGGATCATCCAACTATCTATGAGGGTGGGAGAACCACAATATGGTACGGTCCATATCCCCAGCAGCACCTTCACCCAATTTATAAGTCAAACCTTTGCCTTTTTGCCTTCTTCCAAGACCGCAGTACCAATAACTTCAACCGGAGACTTATGAACCAATAGTGCCATTTATTTAACAAATTTATTAAACATCTGTTACATGCCACTCACCAGGCTAGACTCTCTGAATAAATCATAAAGAGTCTTCTTAAGAACAGACTACTGAGAAGTTTGGTAAAGTTACAATACTTGAGAAAAACTCTAAAACTGGGCACTTAGGGGGGAGGAGCCACTCTTATAGCTGCAAGGATAAATTGACAATTATCCAGAGTCCAGATTTGGGGGGTAATGACTCAGGATATCCTCTGGACAGTATTCAGGGAAAAAAGCACTCCAGGAGGACTGAACAGTAAATGCTAATATACTGAAGCATAAGAAATTGGACACTGGAGCTCCCATCCCCATTTGCAAAAGACCCTTCTTACTTGCGTGCCTTTGCCCCTTTGCCTCTCCCTTTCCTTAAAGCCATGCCTTCGGAGGATGAACAGGCTGGCTCGATGGTCCTGGCTCATCAGGAGTACTAGGACTAAGATTATCAGATGCACTTGGCAGGCTGGGCACTTCCTGTGGGTTAACCCTCGACGTTTCCCTCGTGGGCTTACTAGATGACATACATATGAACCTGTTCTTTCTCTTCCTTTTTCCTTTGTTGTGCCAGCAAATATGCAGCCCTTTTCTTCTTGGCTTCTTCGGCTGTAATTTCTTGCTCGGCTCCCCCTTGGCCTCAGAATCAGACTCCCCCTTGGGCTCCCCATGGCCTCGGATTCCGGCTCCCCCCTTGGGCTCAGATCGGGCTCCCCCCATGGCCTGAGATTTGGGCTCCCCATGGCCTGAGATTGGGCTCCCCATGGCCTGAGAATCGGGCTCCCCCTTGGGCTCAGATTCGGGCTCCCCCATGACCTGAGATTCGGGCTCCCCCTTGGGTTCAGATTCGGGCTCCCCCATGACCTGAGATTCGGGCTCCTCCTTGGGTTCAGATTTGGGCTCCCCCATGGCCTGAGATTCGGGCTCCCCCTTGGGTTCAGATTCGGGCTCCCCATGACCTGAGATTGGGCTCCCCATGGGTTCAGATTCGGGCTCCCCCATTTGGGCTCCCCCTTGGGATTCGGGCTCCCCCTTGGGTTCAGATTTGGGCTCCCCCTTGGGTTCAGATTCGGGCTCCCCCTTGGGTTCAGATTCGGGCTCCCCCTTGGGCTCAGATCAGATTTCCCCCTTGGGGGCTCCCCCTTGACATCAGATTTGGGCTCCCCCTTGACATCAGATTTGGGCTCCCCCTTGACATCAGATTTGGGCTCCCCCTTGGGCTCCGGCTCCCCTTCTGGCTCAGGCTCACTTGATGGTTGGTTGGAACTTCCACAAAGATCCCATATTTCACAGACATCACGAGGTGAAGTGGGATCAGAACCAATACATTCAACCCCCTCTTTTTCAAGTACTGGCATTTGGCACTCATCACTTTTCTGTTCAGTATCCCTCGAACCACCGGGGTTGCCATCATCATCATCAATAATAATTATTGGAAGCTTCTGACCTTTGGAACGATCAGTGTCAGAAGACTCATCTGAAATTCAAGAGACATCTATAAATACACTCCTATTCACTCTACATACAGACATCAGAAGGATATTGAGCACAAATTAAACTAAAAGTGGCTGAGTAATTGGACATTCTAAGTCACAGTTAAAAATCAATTTTCCCTCTATTTTGTATTTTACTGAGAGCAATTAACTGATACATTAGCAATGAAAATATTATGCCCACTTTGAAATAGCATTGTCTAAACAGCATGACCTTAGTTGTTCCTAAACACAAATCTGCTGCCTTGTAGTCATAGTAAAAAAAAAAAAGGCAATTGCTTCAATAAAGTGGTATTTCATGTATATCAAAAGTTAAAGTTCTCTAGCTTAGAAATTTATTTATTTAGTCATTTGTGGCCTGGCTAACCTTTTGGAACTCACTCCCTTATACAATAATATATGGAGGACATTAGTAGTTGGCACTGTTTAATTGTTAATCTCTCCCAAGCCCAATCTCCACCAAGCTAGAAAGAAGGTAGAGACTCTTACACTTTCCTCTTCCTTGTCATTCCCACCTATAAAGGATGGAAAAAGAGGAAGAGGAAGGAGCACAGCTCTAGATAGACAGAACTCTATCCAAAGTCAAAGGCAGCAGGAAGAGTAGTAACTGTGTTAGGAAAGAAACCAAGGTGTAGGGAACCTAGTCATATCAACATCCAGCACATGATGGAGAAAGAATGGTGGCACCAGCTATGTAAGCATAACAAACTTAAAGTTTGCAGAATCAGATTCTAAAACTGCCACATGTAATAAGGCTTCAGAGCTCAGTTGTTTCTCCAAACAGGGATGATACTTGCCTTCACTGCTTATTTCACAGATCTTAGCACTGTTTTCATCATGGGGATTGTCAGAGTCCGAGTCAATCACCACACAGCTAAGTAATAAGGGAGGGGGGGGACAAAAGAATATATGAACACAGTATTCTTCTCTTCAGGGCATTTTTCCATATTTTTTTTTACAACAAACAGGATCAACTTGTTAAGTTTTGGTTGTTTTCTACACCAACTCTGTACCCCTTCATTGGAATTACTCTATCTTTCAATCATTCATGATTTTCCATCTCTCTACACACCTTTACCCTCTTACAACCTTCCAAAAAGAGGCATCTGTCAGGTACTGAGAGTAAACTGGGTCTTGTCAGAGTGCCAGTACTCAAATCGTTTTGGTGGAAGCGAAAAACTCATCAGGAAGATTATCATTCTTCATCAACTTTGAGACACATTTTTGTATAAGAGTATAAAGCCACAGAGGAAAGGTTCTCACTCTGACCCCTTGGTCAACTTGACACAAACATATCACTGTTAAGCCATAACCTTCCCTTTCCTGTTCATCACCAAAATCACATATTAATAAACACTGTAATATAAACATTCCAAAATTTAAAAGTCCCAGTCTTTAAAATTCCAAACACTTAAAAAATTCAGTCTCTTTTCAACTATCTAGTCTCTTTTAAGATCCAAAGTCTTTGTAAGTTCCAAAATCTCTTTAAAAGTTCAAAATCTCGGGGTTGGGGATTTGGCTCAGTGGTAGAGCGCTTGCCTAGCAAGCGCAAGGCCCTGGGATCGGTCCCCAGCTCCGAAAAAAAGAAAAGAAAAAAAAAGTTCAAAATCTCTAAAATCTGTAAAATCAAAGTTGTATTAAGCACCTTCTTAGTTCAAGAAGAAACCAGTACACAGTCACAATCTGAATAAAGCAAAACCAAACTCCCAACTGTGCAAATAATTTGGTGTCTAATGTCTGGGATCAGTCATGATCTTCTAGGATCCTCCAAAGGGCCACTTCTCCAGCTCCACCCTCTGCAGCATGCCTAGCTTGTCTGGATGGATCTGCTTCAAGGCTGCTGCTATCTTGGTGGTTGTTCCATGACACTGGCATCTCCAGTGCTGGGGTCTCATGCTACAACTGGCTGAATTTTTACCAATAGCCTTCTCCTGGGTTCTCTTCAGGAAATTCTGCCCTGCTACACAGTGCCAAGCTTCAGCTGCCCTCCATAACTTCATAAAAAATACCAAGTGGGTGACTCAGACCAGGTTCTGCTGCCAGCACAAGATACAGTCTTGGCCACTTCTGAAGTACCACTTCTGTGTGCTAATTCTAAGAACACTTCCCAGAAGATTTCACCTCAAGGATGCTGATTTCTTCTTAATCACTGCTAATTTCTCAGTTCCAGCTAACCAGCATCAATTATCCTAGCATAACAAAGGCTTTACTTTAGTAAGTCTGATATCTTGTTCACCACCGCCAATTCAGCCCCACTAACCAGAACCACAGATTCTTAACTCAAAATATGCGAAAGCCCCAATACAGTCTTTAGGTGACTTCCAATCTTCCCTCTGTAACTTCACAAACAAAGTCTCTATCTGCATTTCTCCCAACATTTATTTTCCAAGCTCACACAGAACAGAGTTCACCAAGCTTTAAACACTCAATCGACTTTCTAAAATCCCCCAAAGTTCCAAACTCTTTTCAAAATCCTCCCCAAAATGACATGGTCAGATCTGTCATAGCAATGATCTACTCCTGGTGCCAATTTGTCTTATTTAGGGTTACTATTGCTGTGATGAAACACTATAACCAAAAGCAATTTGGGGATGAAAGAATTTATTTGGCTTATCCTTCCACATCACTGTTCATCACTGAAGGAAGCAAAAATAGAAAAAGGTGCAAGAAACTGTAAGGCAGGAGCTGATACAGAGATCATGGAGTAGCTTGTTCCTCATGGCTTGCTTAGCCTGCTTTCTTATAGGGACTCAGGACTACCAGCCCAGGGGATGGCACCATCCACAGGTGGTGGGTCCTCCCACATCAATTCCTAAATAAGAAAAATCTACAAGCTTGCATACAGCCTGATCTTATGGAGACATTTTCTCAATTGAGATTCCTTCCTCTCAAATGACTCAAGCCTGTGTCAAGTTGGCATAAAATTAGCCAGCACATACTCTTTAGCCCAAGAAATACTGGAACTCTCAGAAATTCTGCCTCAGCCTTCCAAGGTCTAGGTTTAAAGGTATGAACATCCTGTATGATATACTTTTAAAAATTATCATTGTGGGGAGAGGTGTGGAGTATGTGTAGGTATACAAGCACCACAGCACACATGTGAAAGGAATGCAAGTGCCACAGAACACATTTGAAAGTTACAGAATAACTTCATGAAGTTAATTCTCTCCTTTCACCTTTACATGGATTCTGGGGATCAAACTCAAGTTATCAGGCGTATATGGCAAGTACCTTAACCCAGTGATCTATCTCCTAGACATGAAATATTTTTATGATCGAAGAAAATCATTACAAATACTTAAAAATATTGTTCTGTATCCACTATAGATACCAAGCCAAATTGACTTCTACCATGTATGTTCTCTTTTAAACTGCCATGTCAATAAACCTTTGCTATCCTACTTACTACTCTATCCTTACACAAACAAACAAACAGAAGAGTCTGACTTCTATGGGCTGGAAAGATGACTCAGCAATTAAGAACACTTGCTGTTCTTTTTTAAAAATTTTTATCATTTTTAATTATTTATTTCATGTATATAGGTGTTTTGCCTACATGTATGTGTATGCACTATGTGCATGCAAAGTGTTTAGAGTCCAGAAGAGGGAATCATATCCTCTGTAACTGGAGTTATAGATAGTTGTGAGCCACCATGTGGATGCTGGGAATCAAATCTTGGTCCTCTGGAAGATCAGCCAGTGCTATTAACCAGCAATCTCTCCAGCTCCACACTTGCTCCTCTTGCAGAGGACCCTAGTTTGGTTCTCAGCACCCACATGGTAGCTTATAATTGGTTATAACTCTGGTTCCAGGGGGTCCAACACCTCTTCTAGACTTCATGGGTACTAGGCACACATACATAAAAGTAGGTAAATGCTTATATACATAAAGATAACTATTTTTTAAGTCTTCTTGGTGGGCATGATGGCATATGCCTTTAATTCCAGAACTCAAAAAGGCAGAAGTTAGGTGATCTCTGCTAGTTTAAAGCCAGCCTTGTCTACATGAGTTATGGGACAGCCAGGACTATATAGAGAGTCTGTATCAAAAGAAAGCTTCTCTTAATTTTTAGCACATGATCATATTTTGGTTCTGACCCCACTTTTATCCATTCCTCACTTGCTTTTTCTACAACCTACTGGACCAGATTACTAAAACTCTAAATGCTAAGCTAAGCACCTTAATTTTCTTACAGTGAGCTATTTGAATTGGGCACCAATATAATCACAGTACACTCATGAGATCACCTGGAGGCAGGATCACAGAAGAAAATATCAGGGAAAATGCCTACTTTTTTTGACTGATAGAGACTGGAAAATCATGGTTCAAAGACATTTTGAAAAACTAATTAGCTGAGCATGATGGTATATACCTATAAGAAGCAGATGCTACAAGTTCAAATGCAACCTTATCTACATTGTGAGTTCCAGATCAGTCATGGTTACACAGAAGGTCTCAGGCTCAAAAAGCCAAAAACTAGCCAAGCATGGTAGTACAGACCTTTAATCCCAGCAATCAGGAAGCAGATCTCTATTAGAATCCAGACTGGTCTACAGAATGGTCCAAGGACAGCCAGGGCTACATAGTGAGACTGTCTCAAAAAAGCCAAAAACTAAAAAAAAAAGGTCAAGTTTCAACAATTCTCCCACTTACCTGGCCTTTCTCTGCCTTGGCAATTCAGGCATGTCTAAATCAAAAAGAGAAAAAGCATTAAGAAGCATGATAAAATCTAGTAACTCGTGCCTTTTACTCCTGATAATGAGTTTATAAATTAGTGCTAGTAAAATTTACATTTCCCTAAGACTGGGGACATAAGTCAGTGATAGAGTACTTACTTAGCACACCTTAGACTCTATGTCCAGCAATAAAAAAACAAAGAGAGAGAGGGAAATAGAAGAGACAGAAGAATTTATATTTCCCACGAAAGACAGACAGGAAATAAAAGAAGACTCAGGAACCAAAAAGAAGTAAACAACACATAATCAAAACATGAAGATATTCCTGCTGTTGAAAGAAGGGAACTAAACTTTAACAATCCAGAGAGAACACCAGAGAGAACAAACCTAGAACCAAGTCAAGTGCCCAAATCTCATTTATCTTTACAAAGACATTTAACATGCACATTACTGTTGAAAGAGGGTTCTACTCACATTCTTCACTGCTGCTGCTTGTATCCATGTTAAGAATATAACTGTGGGGAAAAAAAGATTTTTTAAAATGACGACTACCAACAACATAGGACATAAAGTATCAATGCTGGGAACAACCAGTTTCTGAAATGCAAGACCAGATGTTTTAAGCCCTACATGTGTTCAGGTTGGTCTCAATAGCAAAACCTTACCCCCCAAACCAAAATAAAGATAATGTCTTAGATTAGATCCAGGGCTGGCTTTAAACCCTCATATAACAGAAGATGACCTTGAAGTTTTTATACCCCTGCCTCCCCCTCTTAAAGACTTGGATTACAGTAGTGCGCCTGCCAAGCACAGCTTTAATGCAATGCTGATGACTGAACCTAGAGTTTGATGCAGAGTAGGCAGATACTCTACCAACTGAGCTACATCCTAGCCCCTATAATGTATTCTTTTAAAATACAAGCTGAGTGTGGTGATGAATGCTGTAATCTCAGAACTTGGAAGTCTGATACAAGAGGATCCCTAAGAGTTTGGGCCCAGCATAAACTATATAATGAGACTCTGGTCCAGCCTGTGTGAGACAGAGAAGACTGACTCTCCAAAAAAAAAAAAAATCCCCCATTTACTTTCTTTGTAGATTAAGAAAAATGGTCTATTATAATAAATAATGTAAAACTCACCCATCTTTAATTTTTTTAAGACAAGGTTTCATACTGTAGCTCAAGCTGACCTGGAAGTCTCTGTATAAATCAGACTGGCTTCAAATATTTAACAAGCTTCCTGTCAACTTAGCCTTCCCAGCCACCAACCTGTTTCCTTTAAGTTTTAGATTTTTTTTGGTTATTTGTTGTTTTAAGTATATTTTATTTTTATGTGTGTTTTGGGCCCAATGAAGTCAGAAGAGGTCATCAAATCCTCTGGGTCTGGATTTCAGGATGGCTGTGAGCCACCATGTGGGTACTGTGAACTGAACCCAGGTCCCCTGCAAAAGCAGTACCAGCCCCTAAGGAACATTTTTTCGTTGTTTTCAAGACAGGGTCTGCCTGCCTCTGCCTTCTGAGTACTGGGATTAAAGGTATGTGCCACTGCTGCTAGGCAATAAGATGTGTATGTATATATTCACACACATGTGCACACACAAATACAGTCTGATTGCTGAGGTCATTTGAACCAGGAGTTGGAGACATATCTGGATAACCTAGTGTGAGATTCTATATTTAAAAAAATAGCTGGGGTTAGTGAGATTGATGGCTCAAAGCTAAAGGCAACATAAGTCTAAAGCTCAGAATACATGTAAAGGTAGGAAAGCACCAACTCTACAGAATTTATCCCCTGAGCTCCACATGCAAGTACACACACAACACTAAATGAAAATAATTTTGTTTTTCAAGCCAGGGTTTTTCTGTGGCTGTCCTGGAACTTCCTCTATAGACCAGGTTGATCTCAAACTTGGGAGATTTATCTGCCTCTGCCTCCAGAGTGCTGGGACTAAAGATGTGCACCACCACTGCTCAGAGAGAATTTACAGTAGGGTCTCCTTATATATTCCAGTCTGACCTAGAATTTTTATTTGTAGACCAGGCTGGCTCTAACTCAGAAAAATCTAACTGCCTATGCTTTAGAGGTGCTGGGATTAAGGTATATACCAGTACCTAAATTTTTAAAAAAAAAAAAAAAAAGAAAGAAAAAAGCTTAAAGCTGAGCTGTAAGTACACCAATAACCCTGGCACATGAGGGGTCAGGTGGGGCAGGTTTAAATTGCCGACAAGTTCCAAGCTAGTCTGAACTACATTTCTAGTCCTTGTCTCAAAAAAAGTAAGAGTAAAAACTGGGCTGCCAAACATTCAGTAGTGCATGTATGAAACTTCAGCACTTGGAAGGACATGACAGGTGGATCTCTGGGAGTTTGAGGCCAGACTGGTCTACAGAACAAATTCCAGGCAGGAAGGGCTACAGGAAACCCTGTTTCAAACAAACAATAAAACTACACATTAAAAATCTTAAGTCAGGTTTGGTGGTGTACTGCTTCAATCCCAACATTTAGGAGGCAGATAGATCTCTGTAAAGTGAAGGCTAGCCTGCCTGGTCAGTTCTAAAAGGCCAGAGCTCTGTTAAGAGACCTTGTCTCAAAACAAAAAAAAAAAAAAAAAAACCAAAACAAAACAAAACAAAACAAAAAAAAAACCAATAAAGTCAGGCAGTGATGCATATACACTTATACACTTAATCCCAGCACTGGAGAAGTAGAGATAGGTGGATTGCTGAGTTTGAGACCAAGGTTACACAGGAAAAACCCAAAAGCCTTGAAAAGCCAAAAAAAATTAAACAAACAAACAAACAAGCAAATCAGAAGGCATAGGCAGGCCAATCTGAGTTCGAAACCAGCCTGGTCTACAGAATGAGTTCTAAAATGGCATAAATGCACACACAGGGAAACCCTATCTCGAGAAGATTTATTTTAAAAAAGCCAAAAGCATATCCTTAATCCACTTCAATTGCCACATTGATGAGGAGTAAAGGAGAAGATAGACCTCAATTTAACCAACAGTTTTATTTCAACATGAGTAGTCTTTAATCAGCAATTGCTCAACCCTATTCTCCTGAAGTGGCTTTTTGGCATTCCACCCACAGCAGAAGTCATATCTGCAGCCGAATTCTATCTAGCTGTGGCTCAGGCTGGCCGGCTTGAGGCAGGGGTGGGGCATCATCTTTCTAGTCCTCACTCTACTCTGGCCTAGTCACACAAGAGGGAGCTACATGGGGCCTTAGGACAAGAGGAAGCAGGACTCCCTAGCCCCTCCCACAAGAGTGAGCTACAACCCTTCCCACAATGCAACGGCCACTCTGTCTCCTCAGCTTCTGATTGGCTGTGCAGACCTCAGTCTTCTCCAACATTCCACTGAGATCCTGCGTCCCCCCCCCCACCAGCTGCCGCTGTTTTCTGGAACTTTCTAGAAATAAAACTGGTGTCTTGCCCTCCTCACCTCTGGAAACTTCCACCAATCAGGCTTCAACCGCTCCTCCTGCTAGGCCACTAACTATTACAATGTCTATGGTCATCCTAACCCTTTCTTTCCCTTACCTAAACCTCACCTTATCAGGTAGTCCCCACCACACCCCCAAACATAGCAACATTCCTCCCTCTTGGGACATCTTCACGAAGCTGTGGCCTCCCAACTACATATGGGCTGGGCTGCACCATTCTCCCATAGCATGCAAAGACTAAGCACAAGGCCAGCCCCAAGCCGACATTGTCCCTGTCCCATACTCTACCTCCTCCTTCTACTCCACCCGTCCACTATGCCACCAATTTTGGACCGGAACTGCCTGAAAATGCTAGTCACTAGCTTTACTGTTCAGAGCTGCCACATGACCTTCTTGCAACAGTCACCCAAGTCCCGACCCTGAACCCCTTTCTTTATGACCTCAAGACTTTCTCAAAACCACCCCAACTTGGCTTTCTACCATCATAGTCCGTGTCCCGCCCCCAACCTGCCTCTGCCTTCTCTGTCTCTCAGGTTGTCCCACCTCGGCCATCGCCCGCATCCCGCCACTATCCTGCCTCGGCCTACTCCATAGTCCGAGACCCGTCCCCCACCCCCGCCTTCCCCGTCGCCCGCATCTCCCCCACCCCTAGGCCTTCCCCCTCCGCCCTCATCCTGCCCCCTCTAAGCCCACGTCCCGTCCCACCCCCCCACCCTGACCCTCCCCTGTCGCCCACGTCCCGCCACAACCCTGCCTCGGCCTTCCTCGATGCCTGAGTCCCGCCCCTGTCGGCCTTCCCTTCGCCCAAATCCTCCACGACCCTGCGTTGGCCTACACTGTCACCCGCGTCATGTCTCTCCCGCTCCCCCGCCCCTCCCCGTCGCCTACATCCTGCTACAACCCTGCCTCGGCCTTCCCCGTTGCCTGCTTCCCGCCCCTGTTGGCCTTCCCCTTCGCCCACGTCCCTCCACGACCCTGCCTCAGCCTACTCCATCGCCCGCGTCCCGCCCCTGTCCCCTTCCCCCCTCCCCCCACGTCCCTCCGCGACCCTGCCTCGGCCTACACCGTCGCCCGCGTCTCGCCCCTTCCGCCTCCCCCCTCGCCCACGTCCCTCCGCGACCCTGCCTCGGCCTACACCGTCACCCGCGTCTTGCCCATATCCTGCCTCAGCCTACTCCTGCCTCAGCCTACTCCGTCGCCCGCGTCTCGCCCCTTCCGCCTTCCCCCTCGCCCACGTCCCTCCGCGACCCTGCCTCGGCCTACACGTCACCAGCGTCTTGCCCCGTCCGCCTTCCCCACCCTCGCGCCCGTCCTCCGCGACCCTGCCTCGGCCTACACCGTCGCCCGCGTCTCGCCCCTTCCGCCTTCCCCCTCGCCCACGACCCTCCGCGACCCTGCCTCGGCCTACACCGTCGCCCGCGTCTCGCCCTTCCGCCTTCCCCCTAAACCCCACGTCCCTCGCGACCCTGCCTCGGCCTACACCGTCACCGGCGTCTTGCCCTTATCCTGCCTCAGCCTACTCCGTCGCCCGCGTCTACGCCCCTTCCCCTTCCCCCTCGCCCGTCCCTCCGCGACCCTGCCTCGGCCTACACGTCGCCAGCGTCTCGCCCTTCCGCCTTCCCCTCGCCCCACGTCCCTCCGCGACCCTGCCTCGGCCTACACCGTCACCCGCGTCTTGCCCATATCCTGCCTCAGCCTACTCCGTCGCCCGCGTCTCGCCCCTTCCGCCTTCCCCCTCGCCCACGTCCCTCCGCGACCCTGCCTCGGCCTACACCGTCACCCGCGTCTTGCCCATATCCTGCCTCAGCCTACTCCGTCGCCCGCGTCTCGCCCCGTCCGCCTTCCCCCTCGCCCACGTCCCTCCGCGACCCTGCCTCGGCCTTCCTCGCTGCCTGCGTCCCGCCCCCTGTCGGCCTTGCCCGTCGCCCACGCCCTGCCACTATCCTGCCTCAGCCTACACCGTCGCCCGTTTCCCTTTCCCGCCACTATCCTGCCTCAGCCTACTCTGTCGCCCGTTTCCCGCCACTATCCTGCCTCAGCCTACTCTGTCGCCCGTTTCCCGCCACTATCCTGCCTCAGCCTACTCTGTCGCCCGTTTCCCGCCACTATCCTGCCTCAGCCTACTCTGTCGCCCGTTCCCGCCACTATCCTGCCTCAGCCTACACCGTCGCCCGTTTCCCGCCACTATCCTGCCTCAGCCTATTCTGTCGCCCGCGTCCCGCCCCCTGTCGGCCTTGCCCGTCGCCCACCTCCCGCCACAACTCTGCCTCAGCCTACGCCAGTCGCCTGTTTCCCGCCACTATCCTACCTCAGCTTACTCAGTCGCCCGCGTCCCGCCCCCTCCTCGGCCTACACCTTCGCCTGTTTTCCGCCACTATCCTGCCTCGGCCTATACCTTCGCCCGTGTCCACCTTTGCCCGCGTCCCACCCCCTTTTCGGCCTTCCCCGTCGTCCGCGTCCCGCCCCTTGTCTGCCTTCTCAGTCGCCTGCATCCCTCCACTGGCCTTCTAGGTCGTCTGTGTCCCACCGCTGCCCCCTTTCTCACGCCCTTCTCAAGACCAGCCGTCTAACAATCGGCCATCGGCCATATTTCGCCCCGACACGCCACATCCTCACAACCATCTTGAGACTTTCTCAAGACCACCCCACTCTGGTTTTTAATGGTTGTCCACCCCGCACCCGTTCCTCAGAAACTTCTCAAGACCTTCGGGTCAAACCCAAGGCCTCAGCTACACTCCCGGCCCCACTCGGCACTTTTTTTTCTGTGGAAGAAAACGGTCCTCAAGACCACCCCACCCCGGTTTTTAATGGTTGTCCACCCCGCACCCGTTCCTCAGAAACTTCTCAAGACCTTCGGGTCAAACCCAAGGCCTCAGCTACACTCCCGGCCCCACTCGGCACTTTTTTTTCTGTGGAAGAAAACGGTCTCGCTGGGCATCAGTCCTAAGGTTGCCAAGTTCCTACACAGAACCGAAGGCCCACTGTAGTGGTGTTTTTCATTAAAGCCACTACACTAAAATGAGACCAGTGCCCACCTTAGCCCACCATTTGCGTACCTGATTTCCCGTGTCCGACGACAGCTCCCAACCAACGGCTCGGCTCCCCGAGCGTTATGAAACGGGCGCGCGCGGAGCAGCGCCTTTTATAGGGCAGTGCCCCCGGGGGAACATGGGAACTGACGTATTCCCGCCTTTTCTGCCCCCACCTATTACGCATCATCATAAAGCAAATTTGAATTCTAGAACTATGAATTTCTGATACCAGCTCCAGTGCTTCCTGTACGAGGTATCACTGCTCATCACCCAAGTGCGCCATTTGAATATAGAGCTGTAACTTAAGCCCGAACCAGCAGCTAACGGCTAAAAGGTCTCGAACAATCCACGCGCCCATTTTGTTTTTGAGATCTGGTCTATGTAGGCCAGAGTGGCCAGGAACTCACCGTAATCCTGTCTTTGCCTTTGAAGGCATGGGATTACAAATGTGCAGCCACTATGTCCAGTTTCTAGCAACTTTCTAGTAACTGAAAAATACCAAATTGCATTTTTTTTTCATTTTCTTTTTTGTTTATTCCTTTGAGACAGAGTTTTTCTGTGTAGCCCTGGCTGTCCTGAAACTGGCTTTAGAGCAGGCTGGCCTTGAACTTAGAGATCCGCCTGCCTCTGCCTCTGCCTCTGCCTCCCAAGTGCCAGGATTAAAGGTATGCGACACCGAGCCAGGTTTAAATGTTTAAAAAGTTCGTCTATCTTGTCTTCCAACTACCCTGAACACTTGCAGAAAAAGACTATTTAGACCGGTAGATAAGAGAAAAGAGGACTAGCCAAAAACCATTCAGCAACACGGAACTGTGGTGCTGGCATCAAGAACTGTTGTCAGACCCTGGAGAAAAAAAAATTGGTTAAACTTCCCAGTGCCCATTCCAAACACATGAAAAAGCCGGTGCTTTTTACACTGTTCCTTCCTCTGGCAGACACCTATATACCTCACGATTTGTTTGGCCATACAATACAAAAGAAACATCCTATGGATTTGCTTTTAGTTGCTAGACATTGCTCTAGGTGTTCTGTGTGGCTTAAAACTGGGGGTTAGGCATGGTGGTGCAGACCTTTAAAACTTTTTTTTTTTGATTCTTTTATTCGGAGCTGGGGACCGAACCCAGGGCCTTGCGCTTCCTAGGCAAGCGCTCTACCACTGAGCTAAATCCCCAACCCCTAAAACTTTTAATCCCAGGATTTGGGGAGTAGAGGGAGGCAGACTCTACTGAATCTACATAAGAGTTCCAGAATAGCCATAGTGAAACCTGTCTTGTAAAAAAAAAAAAAAAAGTATGTGAGGGGCTGGAGAGATGCTTGGTTCCATGGTTAAGAGAAATTGTTCTTACAGAGGTTTCCTGGGTTCAGGACCCTAGAGTTTGGAATGGGCACTGGGAAGTTTAAACAAATTTTTTTTCTCCAGGGTCTGAACCCAGGTTCAATTCCCAGTACCCATACAGTGTCTCACAACCACCCATAACTCCAGTTCTAGGTAATCTAGTGCCCTCTGCTGACATACTCAGGCACCAGGCACACACGATACACAGACACACATGCAAGCAAAACCACATTCATATAAAATAAATCTAAAAATAAAGTCTAAATAACCTAATAAATCTAAAAATAAAAATATTAAACTCTTTTTTAAAAAAAGTACTTGAGCCCAGCACAAAGGGCACTAGCATGCCAGCCTAGTCCCAGCTACTTAGGAAGCTAAGGCCAAAGTATCCCTTGAGCCTGGGAGTCCAGGGGCCCAGGAGCCCAGCTGAACAAAAGTTTTGTTTCTAAACAATTAAAAACTCAGGGTTGGGGCCAGGGAAGATAGTTCAGGAAATAAAATGCTCATTGAGCAAGCATGAACATAGAAATTTAGACCCCAAGCCCACATACCTCTTTAATCTGTGTTTGACTCACTCTCTTTAAGGGGCTGGCTACTGGGAGTTTGACCATGTCCCAGTGACTATATTATAGGCAACACAAACTGGACTTGTTTTTTTCTTTTTGTAGGGGAAGTCACAAAAGCAGGGAAGCAGAACTGGGAAGACTGAGAAGTATGACTAGGATTCATGATGGAAAATTCCAAAATAATAAAAATTTTACACACACACAGGGTAATAGTATATACCTATACTTCCCAGCACTTGAAATGTGGAGGGAGTTAAGACAAATCTGAACAATGTTGGAAAAACTGAATAGAAAACTAATAAAAGTTAAGATTCAAATAAACTCTTGAACAGTTCAATCAGGTATGGTGGCACATACCTGTAATTCCAGGTCTCAGAAGGTTAAGTTTGAAGCCAGCCAGGGCTATACAGTGAGACCCTGTCAAAACCAACCAACCAACCAACCAACCAACCAACAACCCAAAACCAAAACAACCCAAAAACAAACAGTAGGACACGGTGGCAGAGGCTTGTGATCTCTTTAACATCATAGGAGGATCTGAAGCTCAAGGTCAACTATGGCTATATGGAATCCTGTTTAAAATCAACACACAAAAAAGGTAAATTACAGGCAGTTTGAAGGTTATAGAAATGTATTTTAATCTGTCGGGCAGTTCTTTGAATGCAGGAGCCGAATGAGACAGATGATGCACTTTTGACAATGAGGGTCAAATATAGGTTCCAATGGCTACCTGACTTCACCCCATACCACTGTCTAACTAGTGATGAAGTCAACCTCTCCTCCCACACCATCTCTGTTGCTTAAGACAGGGTTTCACTCTTTAGCCTGGGATGTCCTTGAACCTCCGTAATCCTCCTGTCTCACCTCCCGTGCTGGGCTTATAGTTATAAGTCAGAACACACAGATCCCAAAACTATTAATCATTGTGTCTCATGGCTCCCAGATTCCAACAAGCACAAATCCAAGTTAGGGCTTTGGGGCACAATAAAGTCAGTAAGGAAAACAGCTGAAAGTTTACTTGAAACAACCATTTCCCAATTTTGTTTTGTTTTCAAGATAAGTTTTTCTGTGTAACAGTTCTGGTTGTCCTGGAACTTACTTCGTAGACAAGGCTGGCCTCGAACTCACAAAGATCAACCTGCTTCTGGAGTACTTGGATTAAAAGGCATGTACTATGCATGGGTTTGTTTTTTGTTTTTCAAGCCAGGCTTTGTATAGTCTTGGTCTTGTATACTTTTATATGTCCTAGAACTAGCTCTTCAGACCAGGCTGGCCACCACCTGCTTCTTCCTCCCAAGTGCTGGGATTAAAGGCATATGCCACCCTACCCCTATTTCCCTTTTTTTTAAAAAAAAAAAAATATGTGTATGAGTTTTACCTGCATGTGTATAGATGCACATTAATTTTATAAGTACTTTACCTGTGTGTATACCTGTTCACCAAATGCATACCCAAGGAAGCCAAAAGAGAGTGTCAGATCTCCTGGATTTGGAATTACAGTTTGCAAAGTAGATGTTGGGAATTGAACCTGGGGCCTCCGGAAGTACACCCAGTGCTCTCAATTGCTAAGCAATCTGTCCAGCTCCAATGTTTTCCCTTTATGTCTGTGAAAAAACTAGAAGCCAAACTTGTGGCTGAGATTGTACACAATAGAGGGAAAATAGTTCTGTCTGTAAATACCTAAAAAAGACTAGTCCATATAAAGAATGAGACTATAAGGCTTAAGTTATAGCTAATATCAATGTGCTTGCTTGGTCTGCGTAATCCTCAGAATGGAAGGTGAACAACAACCCACAAAACCCTATACAGGTATTTGGGGCTCTGTGGTCATCTCCAATGTTCCCCATCAGAAAGAAAACAATGTTAATTCCTAATATCAACTTAAAATAAGGAAACATTTCTTTGTACTGTTTTGAGCTATTTAAGCATAGGTTTCATCAGTAATACTCAATATAATGAGACAAAATACACCAAACCATGTTAAGGGGAAATCATCCATTTATTGTTTAAGATCGCAAGACAACATCTGAATTTCTGAAGCACAATTTTAAATGCTTTACTTTTTCAATAAAGCAGGTATAATAGAAAAAAAAAAAACAAATCAGTTTCCAGTAATATCTATTACCTATTCAAATTAAGTCTTCCACAGACAGGTTACCTGGAAATAAAAGCCTGTTACAATAAGCAAAGCTTTAACCAGAAAAAAAGCCATTCCTATAGGAGGAATGATGTGCTGTGTAAATGGCCACAGATCTCAGCCTTAGCGGCACTGGAAGTCTATTATCCAATCCGCATTGAGTAGTTCAGTGAATTTTTGAAAATCAGTTTACCTGTAACCATCTTGGCAATCTTTAACTGATATTTATTCAGTTAAAAAATAAATTAAGAAATCTCTTTAACTGATGTTCCTTGATTTACATTACTAAAGGTACGAGTTCATCACAATGCAATTCTGCTATCAGAATTACATGAGACTCCTTGCTTAGGTTTTAATTAGCAGTAAGGATCACAAATTCAAGTTCTTAATTATCAATAATTTGTCAGCTAAGGTACATTCAGGCAAGAGCTGCAACTACAGAATAGGTGCACTGCCTAGGTGCTTTGAAAGGACATAATCTACAGCACTACTAACAGACAAAACTGATCTGTGACTAGAGAGTATAAGTGCAGTAGAGCAGTACAAACATATTCATATGTTTAAGCCTCAAGCCCTCCACCCTTTACTGAAATGCAACTGCTTTTTACCATCAAGAATTCAAGCTCCACGAGGGCCAATGTCTAATTTGTAGTCTAAACCAAGTGGTGTTACAAATTCACTGCTACCAAGGCTGAATCCATAGATTTTGGAACTAAGTCCGGACAACACATCCTAACACAGTCTAAAAATAACTGCCTGGATAGAGAGATGGTTCTTCAGAGCTTTCACTTCTAAATCTGTCAATGAAAATTATTTAATGTACTGGAGATAACTGTAACTTACTAATCAAATATTCGAATACTTATATACTTACCTGGGATTTCATTTCTGCTGAAAGAAATAGGAAGAACAGGACTCACTTTAAAAAAAAAAACAAACTTTAGAAAAGAAGGTAAAAAATCTTATCACACTATCACTTTTGGAAGCTTGCATAGGAGGGGCAGTCAAGGGCTGAAACACTGGTGAAATAGGTAAAAATTAGGCAAAAAAATAATCTACATTATTATCAGTAACAGTACCACAACTGTGACCTTCATGATTAATATTCACTCCTAAGAATTTTCATTTGGCACCAGATGGCGTGTTTAAGAGAAACACTCTGGGATGTCTGAAAGCAGACTTGGTTTTGTTAGCAGTCACAGGAGAATTTAAATGGAGGCTGGGGGCGGGGTGTGGAAAACAGGCTGAAAAATGTTAAGTCATCATCTACACAAAGCACTGACAGTGCCAAGCATTAGGTCAGACACTAAAATGACTGATATAGGCTCATGTGGTTTATAAAAACCTATAAAAAGACTACACCAGCAAGGTCCCTGTCACCCTGTCAGAGTTCAGACACTAAAACAGGAAGCAACATTTTAGTTTAAAACCTCATCTCAGAAGAATCAAGATCACTTCACATGAAAAAAAAAATACCTGAAAGCAAACATTTTTAAAAGCTTCAAAACCCCAAAACATAAAAGAAAAAAATAAAGGATCAGAAGATTTGATCAATCCACGGAATCACAAAATGGCTGGTTAATCTCTATCTCCCCTCCACATTAAGCATCCCATGGAAGACCAAAGGAGACCAGACATTCCAGACCTGTGCACCACCTGTTTGCTGCAAAACTCTACAGAGATTCCTTGTGGAATAGTAGTTTCTTATTTCTTGTCTCTCCCTATCATGCAGGAAGCAAGTCTGGCTGTGCTATTCTATTATCATTATATATCACCCATCTGCAACACAGTACTATACAGATAAGCATAAAGCATGTTATCTAGTTCCCTTTCCCCCAGAAGGTTGAGGCTCAGGTATAGGGGCAATTCTCCTGTGCGCAGTCTTTATTCAGGCTGACTCAGTGACTTCAACAGGCTTAATCATGTGGTCAGGTTTGTTGCCAGCTGCATAATGCTCCCACATCTGCAGATACAGCCGCTCTAATTCCATTGTGTATTGTTTGGTGTTGAACAGAGGGCTAGATATTCTCTGTTTCCAGACTTTGCCACGAATTTTCTTCAGGCTAGGTAATAAAAACAAAGAGAATCAATTTTACAAATCAGAAAACTCAGAACCAGACTGTATTAAACACCTAGTCAAAATATGACCAAAGTTATACTTTTTCCAATTACCCTGTCAACTTAACACAAACTAAAGTCATCTGGGAAGAGGGAACCTCAAGTGAGAAATTGCATCCATCAGACTTAACTGTGGGCATGTCTGTGAGCCACTTTCTCAATTAATGATTAACAAGGGACAAACCAGATCAATATGGGCAGTGACACCTGTAGCCAGGTGCTCCTTTGTTGTGCTTTCTGCTTCAGCTCTTGCTTCTTGCTTCTTGCCTTGACATGCCTTCATGGTGGGCTGTGATATGGATACCTAAGCTCAATAAACCCTTTCCAAGTTGATTTTGATCATGGGTCTTGTCATAGAGTCAGTAATTTATCAGTTGGGCTCAACTTAACCATATTCATATTAATGATTCCTTTCAAAGAAAAAGACCCTATGATCTCTCTATTTGTGTATTTGGGTATGTATGCATATATTTGTTTGTGTGTGCATGTAGAGTCCAGAGGACAACCTTGGACGGCATGTATCAGGTATCTTCAACATTTTCTTTAAGACAAATCACTCGAAGAAGGCTAGGCTGGCTATATATGTATATATGTATATGTATCCATATATGTGGACACACACACACACACACACACACACACATACATACATCCACTCATCCTGGTGATCTGCCAGTCTCCTACTTCCTAGTGCTGAGATTATAAGTATGTGCCACCATGCCCAGTCTGGAAATTCTTAAAATTCATTGAACACTTAAGATGTGTAGACTTGGGGTTGGGGATTTAGCTCAGTGGTAGAGCGCTTGCCTAGGAAGGCATAGGCCCTGGGTTCGGTCCCCAGCTCCGAAAAAAAAAAAAAAAAAAAAATGTGTAGACTTGAGTATCTTTTCTTTTTAGTTGAGACAAGGGTGTAACATTCTGCCGTCCAGGCTTGCCTAAACTAAAGGCAATCCTCCTGCCTCAGTCTCCCAGGTACTGGGATTACAAGTATGTCCCATCAAGTCTGGCCCCATATATATATATATATATTCTATCTCAAAAATAAGTATTGGGCTGGTAAGGTGGCTCAGTGAGTAAGGGTGTTTGTAGATAAGCTTTACAACCTGAACTTCATCCTAGGAACTCAGGTGACAGGAGAGAAGCAACTCTTGAAAGGTGTCCTGACTTCCGTTTATGTGTTGTGACATGTGCATATGTATGCCTATACATACAAACTACTAAGGCTCACTCTGTGGTAAATGTTTGCCTAGTATATAGAAAGTACCTTACCTAAAAAAATAGTATTGAATTCTAATTAATGACACTTCCTCTGAAGTGCTGGCTCCTTTTATCTACTGTTTACTTAAAAATGCATCCAAAAATGGGTGGCTCATTGAGAACATGAACAGGTGAAAAATATTTTAATATACCAAATAAAATAATATACAACAGCATGGTCTAAGTAGCAGATATAATAGTGTTTATTGTAAAATTAGAATTTTCATAACTAAATGTTGGGAGATAAAAATATTTTATGAAGCCAGGCACAGTGATTCACACCTTTAATCCCAGCACTTGAGAGGCAGAGGCAGGTTCTATCTGAGGTGGAGGCCAGCATGGTCTATAGAGCAAGTTCCAGGACCACCATGGCTATACAGAGAACCCTTGTCTCAAACAAGAAAAAGAAAAAAAAAACTAGTACATAATTTTATCTTAGTATGATGGCATAGTCATAATCCCCAAAATTGGGAATCCAAGGCAAGGAGAATCAAGCTCAATGCAAGCTGAGCTACATAGCAGATAAAAAAGGTACCTGTCACATAGAGAAAAACTCAACTCCTCATGTATACCATCTACACACACACACACACACACACACACACACACACACACAAATGTAAAAATGTTATGATTCCTAATGAGATTCTGCTATACCCATAGATCAGTGCCTAGCCCAACTGTCAGAGAGGCTTTTTCCTGCAGCTGATGGGAACAGATGCAGAGACCCACAGTTAAATATTAGGTGGAAAGAGACACCAAATTCAAGACCTCCTTCAGGTTCTTCCCTTGGCGCTCAGGGAACCTCATAGGAGAAGGGGGAGAACTGTAGGAGACAGAAGGTCAAGGACACCAGGGGAACACAGCCCACAGAATCAACTAAGCAAGGCTCATAGGGGCTCACAGAGACTGAACCCACAACCAGGGAGCCTGTATTGAGTCTGTCTGACCTAGGCCCTCTGCATGTACATTATGGTTGTGTAACTTGGTGTTCTTGTGAGACTCCTAATAGTGGAAGCAGAGGCATCTCTCTCTGGCCTGCACTTGGGACTCTCTTCCTCTTACTGGGTTGCCTCATTCAGCCTTGATATGAGGGCTTGTGCCTAGTCTTACTGTGTCTAGTTGTGTCATGTTCAGTTGATATTCCTGCTCTTTTCTGAAGAGAAACAGAAGCAAAATCTGTGGAAGGCAGGACAGGGGATGCAAGGACTGGGAGGAATGGATTGAGGGGAAACTGTGGTCTGGATATACTGCATAAGAAAAAAATATATATATATATACAAAAAATTTTATGTGTTTTTTCCCAAACAAAGGTTTCTCCATGTAACAAAGCCCTTGGCTATCCTGAACATGCCCTATAGTTCATGCTAGCCTCAAATTCACAGAGATCCACCTGGCTCTCCCTCCTGAGTGCTAATTCTCACTCATTTGCAGGCAACTAAGGTTTTTTGGTTTTATTTTGTTTTAATTATCCTCCTGTGAAGTATTAGGTTCAAACATCTGACACTTTGGAAAGTTACTAAAATTTCATGATTTCCTAAGAGATCATGTCCCCCATCCAGACAGCATACAATTTATCTATTTTATATTATTCTTAATTTATGGCGTCACCTTAGCCAGTTTCAGATATATAGTTTGTTCCTGGAAATTTACTTACTATTCTAGATCGGTCCCCAGTTTTACAGCTATGTCTTCATATTCCTGTCTGCTTTTAGCAATGAGCTCAAGACATCCTAGACAAGTGAGCTGAGAAGCTGCAACTCGAGAGGCAAGAGTCTCTCCTAGAAGGTAAAAAGATAGTAATCACATAATCATCATTGTTAATTGCATTTTAAGTATCCACATTACAGATGGAGAGGATGGTGCCAAGAATTCAGACTTGAATCAGTCCTATTTTCTATCATCCTGCCTTAATTACTTCTACTACATACAAGTTCACCCTCAAGTACTCCCTCCTCTTGACCCAAGAAACTTTTAATGAATAAAGAGTGCGATGATTTTATCAGTCACTAACCTGGCATAGTCACCATGGGTGTTCCTGCCCAGAGAACATCCATCCCTGTGGTGTGTCCATTACACAAAAAGGAGTATCAGGCAGACATCAGCCAGCTGACCTCTCTGACATGCTCCTCTTTAGGAGCCACAGGTGAAAAAATGATACAGTTCTGGGGAAGGCCATATTTTGTGCATATTGTTGAATATTGGGCTCTCCTACTGCTGGAAAAGCGCAACAGCCAAAGCAAGCTATGAGCACACGTTTCAGAATCTTAAAAAAAAAAAAAAAAGGAAAAAAGGAAAATGAGAAGATTAATAGTTTATCCGCCTTTCCCCAAATCATTTTACTTCACTTTATTCTTCCCATGGAAGATTATACTTGTGGTCTTGTAATAAAGTCCTATTGGGAGAGCTTGACCAGCTTAGCTTGTGCTTGATCCCTAACACCACATGATCTGGCATTATGGCACACACCTATAATCCTGGCAGAGCTCAATCAGGAGCTTCCTAAATTCAAGGAGACCCTGTCTCAAACAAGTGAAGAAACCTGCTTGGGACCTAGGTCTTTCCTAAAAAGAGATGAATTAAATTAATTGAGTTTTTCCCTTTTCTCTTAGCTGTCACCAGAGTGTTTAAAGACAGAGAAAAGAATATTAGAAGATGAAAACCAACTTACTGACTGGTACAATTTGAGACAACTATATGTGGCAGAACTAAGATAGTCAGTGGTCTTCATTAAAGATGGGAATTTGGGGTGTCTTTGCTTGCTTTGTTAATTTGCATGTTGAAAATTCCTGAAAATTCCCTGTGTGTCCTTATTTTCACCGTCCATTACTCACACCCCTCCCATTTTTGCTGACTCCCCCTACCTTCATGCATATTGTTATTGTTTTTGTGTGTTTATGATCCACTGAATTTAACCAGGATTGTTTGCATTAAGAATGGAGAAGTGATATACTGGAACATGGGCAAATTACCACTACAGAAAATGGCTTTCCATCTCCCTGTAATGATTATTGTCAATAGTTCCTAAGAGAGGGGTGGAGCCGTCTTTGAAGCAAGGTTGATTTTCCTGGAATATGGTCAAAAAGTGGCCAGTGACTACCTCACAAGTTGTGTTTAAGAAATCCCAGCAACTGGAATCACAGAACATTGTTTAGTTACCATGTATGTTGTGAAAAGGGAACCCAGCACCAACTGATTTATGTTTTGAGCCATTTCTACATCCTCTCTTTTTATGTTTTTGTTTTTAAGGAATAGGGTCTCATTAAGTTTTTCAGGCTGGCCACAAACTCAAGGACTCAAGTCATTCTCCTATCTTGGCCTCCAGAGTAGCTTGAGGTGCCAACACATTTCCCTACACTTCTTACATTTCAAATTGCATACTATGAACAGTATTTGCCTAATCTAGATCTGAAAGCAGCACACTTCTAAAAATGACCAAATAGACAATATTATTATAGGCTTTTTACAACTATTTTGTAGCTTGAAAGCAGCCAGAGATAGCAAGTGTATAAACTGTATTTATAAAAATAAGCAATGTGAGCTGGCATTACGGCTCCACAGTAGAGCACTTGCCAGCTTCTGCAAGGACTTAGGCTCCACCCCAGCATCAAAAACAATCAACCAAAGAACCAAGCAGTGGATGTGGCCTCCAGACTAATTTACCTACTCCTGATTCAGAGCTGCACTTTCCTATCACAGAACTCCACACTTTCTTCTCTGAAAAATGTGAGAAAAGACAATTTCCAAATCCGGACTATTTCACATTTTTACAAGTTGTACAATGTCCATACATTTATCTAACACTCTTTGAAACAACTTTTTAAAAAAAAGCACATTAGTATCTTTACATTGAGATGCAGAAATATTCATAAACAGAATAAAAAACTAAAACAAGCTTAATGTTATGTAACTTTTGCTTTTAGAATTTTGGCAAAAGTGAGGATTCAGGGATAATAGAAGTTTACTCATTAACTCCTCTTTCTACATTACCCATTCCTTTGAGACAAACAACAGATACAGGAGCAGCAGATTCAGAAATGCTTTCTTTCTAACAATCTAAAGGTAAAAATACACTGATGCAGAAAAGTTCTGTGGACACAGAGCCAGCTAACTCCATATACTCAGTGTTGTGCTTCTGCAAACCAGGCTCGTGAGCTGACTGGGAAGTGGGACCATTGACTAACTCTTCCCTGGTTTAACTCTACAGTACTGCAAGAGTGTTAAAACATGGGTAGGCATACAGCAAGCTTGATTATCAGGTTAGGTCATGGGCTGGCAAATTATAGCCTGTGAGCCAGGTATGGCATACATACAGCCAAGTTTTAAAATTTGAAGTCCAAGGCCCTGGATTCATTTGCACAATATAAAGTGTATCATGATACAAAGAATAAAATAGGAGAGATGACTATATTAGATTCCTAATCATAAAACTGACAATTTCACTTACAATCAAACCCTTTAAGAAAAAGTTTGGCTAGGCAGTAGTGGTACATGCCTTTAATCTCAACACTTGGAAAGCACAGGTAGATGGCTCTCTGAGTTTGAGGCTAGCCTCATATACAAAGTGGATTTCAGGATAGTCAGAGCTACAGAAAGAAACCATATCTGGGGGAGGAGGGAGCGAAAAAAAGCAAGCAAACTGGAGAGATGTTTCAGTGATTAAGAGCATTGTTCTTCCAGAAGTCCCAGGTTCAACTTCCAGCATCAATACTGTAACTCCAGTTCCAAGGGATCTAACGTATTTTGTGGGTACCAAGTATACATGTGGTACACGAACATGCATTCACATTGGCTGTTCTTCCTGAAGACGTGGGTTTAATTCCTAGCACCCACATAGCAGTTTACAGTATCTGTATGCAACTTCTGTTCCAGAAATCTGACACCCTCACACAGACATATATGCAGGCAAAACATCAATACATATAAAAGTAAATAATCTTTAAAAATTTTTTTAATTTGTTGATAATGTGATTTGGACAGAACACTTTGAATAAATAAATGATTCATAGCATGAAATTTAAAAATCACAAGACTGGAGCCAGGTGTGATGATGCATATACTACAATGTCTTCTAGGACAGCTAGGACTATGTAGAAAGATCCGGTCTTAAAAAGATGAAAATAGAGCAAACCTTTGAAGGTCTGCTGGGAACAGGACTTCTTTAAAAAAAAAAGGGGGGTTGGGGATTTAGCTCAGCGGTAGAGCGCTTGCCTAGCGAGCGCAAGGCCCTGGGTTCGGTCCCCAGCTCCGAAAAAAAAGAAAAAAAAAGAAAAAAAAGTTAAGTATGTCTGCAGGCCATTTTCTGGCTACAAGCGGGCCTCGGAACCAAAGAGAGCACATGGCTCTTCTTAAAATTGAAGGTGTTTATGCCCGAAATGAAACTGAGTTCTACTTAGGCAAGCGGTGTGCTTATGTGTACAAAGCAAAAAACAATACAGTGACTCCTGGAGGCAAACCAAACAAAACCAGAGTGATCTGGGGGAAAGTAACCCGGGCGCATGGAAACGGTGGCATGGTTCATGCCAAAATCTGAAGCAACCTTCCTGCAAAGGCCACTGGACACAGAATCATATGATGCTGTACCCATCCTGGATTTCAACTAATGGAGAGTAAATAAATATAGATTTGTGCTCTGGTAAAAAAGAAAAGAAAAGAAACACAACAAAGGCTAGAGTGATGGCTCAGTAGTTGAAAGCACTGACTGCTGTTCCAGAGGTCCTGAGTTCAAATCCCAGCAACCACATGGTGGCTCACAACCATCTGTAATGAGATCTGGTGCCCTCTTCTGGTGTGTGTCTGAAGACAGCAACAGTGTACTCATGTACATAAAATCTTTAAAAAAACTGGGTCAAAGCTCACTGGTACAAAGTTTGTCTAGTCTGTATCACACCCTGAACTTGATCCCCCAACACTGGAGGAAAATAAGACAACATTAGAAGGCTGAAAATGGCTGCGGACATAGCTCAGTTGGTGCAGTTACTTACGTGCCTGGCATGAAGGGAGTCCTGGATTAATTCCTAGCAATTGGGAGTTAGAGGCAGAATGAATACAAGTTCAGTTACCCTCTGCTATGTAACAAGGCCAGCCTGGGATATATGTGACCTCATCTCAAAAATCAACAATACAAGTAACATACAGACTAAGTTGATTATATTTATGCAATTAGGCATACACATGAACAAACACACCACACACACACACACACACACACAACCACACACACACACACCCCTACCCCTACTACTACTAACCACCACCACTACCACTAAAGAATAGAAGCAACAACAGTAACTAAAAAAAAAAAAAAAAAATATGAATTTGAAAGAAAAAAGGAATATACATGGGCGGGTTTGGAGGGAAGAAAAGGGGAAATATTTGTATAATCTCAAAAAATAAAAATTATTTAAAACTGAAAAATTCACAACTCTTGAAGATTAGAAATGAGTCCATAAAGAAAAGGGGGAAGTTTCAGCAACATAGCCCATATAGATAATTTTTACTCATCAGTGAACATTAATAATAAATCTACACATACTCACATTTGCCCACATCTGCAAGGTAGAAGGGTCAATTTTATATAACTGATTAAAGTTACAGTACACAATGGCATCTTCTGGTAGCCCATACTGGGAACGGGTGGTTACAATAATGGTACGGGGAACTTCCTCTCCAGTTGCAGCCTTGTTATTGATCTAGAATAACAAAAAGAACATGATTAAATTTAGAGCTAACACAGACTACGTAAATGTAGTTTAGCTGGGATACAGCTTGCAGAGCGTGCAAAAGGCCCTGGTTTTGATTCAAGTACTGCATAAAACAAGGCATAGTGGTATACTCATCTATAATTCTAGCACTCAGGACATAGATGTAGGAGGACCAAAGATCAAGGCTGGGTTATATGAGAACCCCATCCAACAGAAGCCTTTCCAGAAAAGGGGGACAGGCCAAGGGATGGGGTTATATCTATATAGCAGAGTACTTATCTAGAATGCACAAAGTCCTGGACTTGACCCACCCCCCCACACACACACACACACACTAACACTCAATACCCCCCTCCCCAAGTATAAATGGTTTCAATAGTCAAGACTTCTCAAATGCTAGGATTACATTGGTGTGCCACTATGTAAGGCTTGGCCTGTTTTTGTTTAAGACAGGGTCTCATGTAGCTTTGGGTGGTCTGGTACTTGTCATATAGGCCAAGGTGGCCTCAAATTTGTAGTTTTTATTTGCTACTCCCATACTTTTGTTTTACACTATCACATGAGTATATAGACATCAATAAAATTGCTAACACCCTAGAAGTCTAATATTCCTGCTCTTTTGTTTTATACTCTTATTGATAGAGCTATATATATATTTACCTAATCAAGGATACAATATATACTCGTGGAATACATACTATATTACAGTGGTTAAAAGATGAGCTCTAAAATAATTCCATTTGCCGAAACATACAAATACAAGGAAATAAACTGCACTGTGCAGAATATAACGTGCCCCCAATCCTACAAAAGCACAGCAAGCAAGTACCAATGAGTATGGAAGAAAGAGACTAGAGATTAATACAGAAACTGGTGACTTTAAGATCCGAACTGTGCAGGATTTGGTCAAGGAAAGAGTGAGTTTACAGAAGCAAACATTACATGGTGCCTAAAGAGGGTAATGGCACAGATAGGCAAAAACAAAATATTAGCACAGTAGGTGCTCACTAAGGAACCTGATGGCTGAAGCTAGATGATTTCTAAAACCAGACACAGCTACAAAAGAGCCAGTTCCCAGTGAGCTTATCTCTTACTCTGTAAAATGGAGTGGTTGTAATTAAAGGAAAGGATGTATATATGCGATACATAATTAGTCTTTTTCACCTGTGTAGTAGCCAGTCCATTGCTAATACTGAATCCATTAATTGTTATCTGAATCTGCCCTCTGTTAATCATTTCAATTACTGCTTCTGCAATCGTATTCATGGGAATAACGGGCATGTTAAGAGCTGTGTTAGTGGTGTCTGCATTGTCACCTCCATCAGGACATTTCATCTGAAAAACATCAACAAGATAAAAATTCGCTATAAGAAAAAAAAATCAAATTCTGTTTGCTTCAATGACAAGTGCTGATGAGGTTCTGACCTTGACGATCTTCACATCGGGTAGACTATCGAGAAATGCTTTGAGATCGATGCCATTCAAAACTATTAGATTGTCATAAATGTGCCGTTAGATTTAAAATCGATGACTGCTTTTTCTAATGAAAAAAAATCAGATATCCCTTTTAGTAAAGCTGCATATGGACAACAACACAAAGGGAGAAACGAATACAGCTCTCTGGATTTCCTCATACCATTGTTTTCTGCCTACCTTCAGGTGTGGGAACATATTAGCATGATCACCAATAAAGAACGTATGGGGCATATAAGCCAGTTTTTCAGAATACTGCTCTGCAACTTCAGCTGGGGAAGTTTCCTGATCAGTGATGATGTAATCCATGAACAGTGCGCCACTAGTCCCAGGATAGCCCAGCCACATAGCCTTATAAAGGAAAACACAAACAATCAGACCAAAAATGAACATCTTCTATCCACCTGTAAACCCACCAACTTGCTGCAGATATAAGCAACCTTCTCCCAAAGGAGTTTTTCCAAGAGGCTCTTCATCAAAAAGCTCCCAAATCAGATAATAAATAAGAGACTGGTTTCATTAGCCCAGAGCAAGCCAGCAGCCTTTCCAAATAACTTTGTGTTAAGGTCTTCAAACATTTTAGACAAAGGAGCTGTTAATATAAAACCATGAAATGCCTGTCTCCACTGACGTTTTACTTACTGGTAGGCGCTATGTCTACACCCAAAAATCTATCATCATCCATTCCAAGAACACACTTTTAAAGTCAAGAATGTCTATTTTGTTTTCAAGAGCAGTTAGTCAGATGGAGAAAAACCAAAAAATCACTATCTTTTTGGTTCAATGGACATTGTAAGTGGTTGATCTTTTACCTGAATAGGAGCTGGCCTGAGAGCAAAGAGCTCATTTCGGGCACCCTTGGTGTACCCATTCATATTGACAAGGATGTGAATTCCATCTTGGTGGATGCGGTCAGCTGCTTTTCCATTGCACGGAATCTATGTGATAGACAATAAGAACAATATAGAATCTTAGATTAATTCAATTTGTTTTAATGACATTAAACAGAATCTAGAAACCTAGATGAAAGAGATGGGAAAGCCAGGGACAGTTAGTTGGCGGTAGTTTCCCGGCACTTGGGAGGTACAAAGAAGCAGAGCACTTGGGAGGTAGAATCAGGAGGACCAGAAGTTAAACACCAGTCTTGGCTACGAGAGACCCTGTTTCAAACAAGAAAAAGGAGATGAGAACCAAATCAATGAACTAAGTTAATGTGAGGCAATACAGGGATTAGCACTGCTATAATATTAAAGCGTTACAGATAGGAAATAAAGGAAGCAGAGCTTCCATCTAAATTGAATGGCTTAGTAACAAAATTCCAGAAAGGAGCTAGTATTTGAAATGGGCCTTCAAAGACCAACAAGATGCCAAGCACATTGTTACAAGCCTGGAAGGCAAACATTACGAGTTTGCAACCAGCCAGAGCTAAATACTTGGACTCTGTCTCAATAAATAGACAGATAAGCCACATTAACAAAAGATGACTAGAAGTTTCACATAATATAATCTCAGTGGAAACTGGTATGAACAGAGGACTATAGCAGCAGACTCAGTAAGAGGGCTTGCTATGCAAGCAAGATGACATGAGTGTGGATTCCAGTATCTGTATAAAAGGCCAGATGTGGCCAAACATGTGCCCCTCAAATCTCAGGTCTGCGGAGGTTGGAGACAGGAGGATGCAGAGTTTCCACTGTAGCCCCAGGTTCACTGAGAGACCACCCAGTCTTAAGAAAATAAGGCTCAAGATCTCCACAGTTGACACAGATGACCTGAGCGTGCCTGGGCTTAATTATTTGGGGCAGGGTTATCAAGCCCAGGGATCTTGAACTCTATGCTTGCCAAGATGACCTTGAACCCTGATCCTGCTATCTGCCTCCACCTCAAAAAGCAGCAGGAGATTATAGGTATGAGCCACATAACATCCAGTTTATACAGGGCTACAAATCAAACCTGGGGTTCTGTGTATAATAGAAAAGCACTGTACTACCTTAACTACATCAATGACTTACATTTATACATGTGTGCTTACCATGCAAATATATGCATACATATGCATATTCATGTCTAAAGGTATTATTTCTTTACTGGTCACCCATGTAAATAGAACCTATAGGAAAAGTCTATATATTTAGCAATTTTAATTCTCCCACAGGTTTCATCTTAAAATTCATCATAAAATTTACAGAGTAAAAAATAGAACCAAATACAGAAATAAAGACAACCAACCAGTATGGCATGGTGCCACATGCCCACAATCTCAGAACTTATAGAGCTGAAGCAAGAGGATCACCACAAAAAGCCAACCTGGTTTACATTGTGAATTTCAAGCCAGATAGGGTTAGCTACACAGTGGATTTTTGCCTCAACTCTCACCCTGCCACCCTACAAAATCAATCAATCTCTCTCTCTCTCTCTCTTTCTCTCTCTCTCACACACACACACACACACACACACACAGAGAGAGAGAGAGAGAGAGAGAGAGAGAGAGAGAGAGAGAGAGAGAGAGTGAGAGAGTCAGAAACGTGAGCTTTTTACTTTTGGCTGCTTTTTTTTAATGAGATGGGGGCCTCACATAGCCTAAGCTGGCCTTTGAAAGAAATCCTCATCTTAACACCACAAGATGTATTTTCTTTTTAAACTATTTATTCTTATCTTTATTCAGTAGGTATTAAAAGTATTTTTCTGTCCTGAGTGCAGGCTCAATGTAAAAACAGTTATACATTAAACACAATTATATCACATTTCCATTTTATGTGCAACATCAGCAAAATTCCTATCAATTATAAATGTAAATGACCAAGAAATAAAGGCCAACTGCCCAAATACAGTAGTTCCTGTATAATCCTCCTGTTTAATACCCATCACAAAAAAAAAAAATCTCAACTTGTATCCATAGTTTTTTTTTTATTATTTTTAAATTGGCTTAAAATTTAAAATTAGAGACTTAAAAAAGCGCTTACTATACTTATGGAGGACCTACATTTGCTCTCAGCACCTATGTAACCCCCTGTAAGTCCAAGTTTGAGAGATCTGACACCCCTTTCTGGCCTCCTTGGGCACCTGCCCTCATACATGCATATGCACATACACAAACACATAAACATAATTAACTCTAAAATCTTTTAGAAACAAATGGAAGGATCAGATTTTCACCTGAGAAAGATCAATGAAGTGATTGGCTTCCGCCATCACCTTCACTCGGAAGTTTGTACCGTCATCCGGGCTCAAGGCATAGCAGAATACCTGAAAGGCAGGGAAGGGACAATGTACTTAATAACCTTTGCTCCAACCTTCTCAAATAATGAGGGAGTAAAGCCACCAAAAAATTATTCTTACCTCAAACTTATCAGGGTTGTGCATGCCTGGAATAGACTGCATAAGGTGTGAAGTAGGATGATTCCCAAAGTCAGAACTCACATAGCCTACACGCAATCGGCCATCACTGAGCTTCAAGTCTTTTGGATGCTCATATGGTGGTTTATGAAGGACATTAATCTACCAGCAAAATACAATGTTCATTAGGAAAATCAAGTAATGTGTAAATTTTAATCTAAAAAAAAATAACGGAAAACAGAAAACCGGGACTGGCAATGAAGCTCAGTTGGTAGCATGATTTGCCTAGCTCATATAAAGCTAAGAGTTCTATTCCAGAACTACATAAAAACCAGGCATGTGGTGCCCATCTTTAATCCCCAACCCTCAGGAGACTAAGACACATGAATCTTTGAGTCTACACACTGGGTTGCAGCCATCAGTGTGATGTAGTGAGACACAACAACAACAAAAGGACATGTTGGTGCACCCCTGGGACCCTGTAATTGTGATGTGGAAACAAAGGATCTGAGGTTCAGAGTGATCCTCAGCTGTATAGAGCTTAGAGTGAACCTAGCTAGGATATATAAAACCTATGAAACAGGGGTTGGGGTTTAGCTCAGTGGTAGAGCGCTTGCCTAGGAAGTGCAAGGCCCTGGGTTCGGTCCCCAGCTCGAAAAAAAAAAAAAAAAAAACCTATGAAACAGTCTGAACACATCTAAACATCTAAAATTTCTGGGAATGAAGAAATGTGAATGGAGTATGATAACCCTTACAGAATTTTAGAAAATTCTATGGATAGCATTTTGGGGAAAAATGATAGGAAGGAAAGAGGGAGTAGAGAGGGGGAGAAGGGGAGAGAGAGAGAGGGAAGGATAGGAAGGAAAGAGGGAGTAGAGAGGGGGAGAAGGGGAGAGAGAGAGAGGGAAGGAGGGAGGGAGAACTTTAGATCTATCACTGTTTCCTGGAGGAGGATTCTAAACCTTACCAAGTCGTGTTCTAATTCTCAGAGTATATAATACTACACGCTCAATTTAAACATCATGTGGGGCTTTTGTTGTTAATGCCTTTAGTTTGCTTTTCAGATGGGAGCTTTTGCTTGTTTGTGGTTTTGAGGTAAGAGCTTGCTATGTAGCCTAGGCTGGCCTCAATTCACCATCCTCTGCCTCTAAGTGATGAATTACATTAGTACTGGGATTATATGTTTGTATCACCATGCCTAGTCTAGATTTCCACCTTAAAAAAAACTACCACCATCAGAAATGAAGAAATGAGCTCAAGTCAGGCCATAGGCCACAGTGAAGTAAGTGTGGCTTCTAGGGTAGTAGCTAAGTCAGTTTCATTTCTAGTTGGTAAAGTCATACATTTGATTTATACAATTTTTTTCTCTATCTGCATTTCAGTTTACAACAAAAAGACTAAAACGAGAGTCACCTTATCCAAGCAGAGATTCCCATGCCTCTCTGCAATGGCCTTCCTGAAGCCATGGGAAAGAGGGTACAGCATGCTATGATGAGGATGGACAGAAGGCAGCCTATTCTTCTCTAGCTGCTCAGCTACAATACTAACCAATTTCTTCATCCGCTCATCATAGTCTGTCCAATCACAGACAATCTAGAGGGAAGCAAGAAGAAATTATCACCCAAAACTTAACCAAAGATTTATTTTACAAGTATTTGAGCTCCTAAAGTAATATTAGATAACCGCCTAAAAGCATAGTCTTGGGGCTAGCTCAGTGAGTATAGGTGCTTGCCTTTGCATGCCAGACAACTGGAGTCCAATGCTAAAAGAAATGGCTCCTGAAAACTGCCCTATGATTGCTACTTGCCCAAAAATATAAAAATAAATAAAAATAAAAATAAAATGAAAATACTGTCTCTTGTCTCTAAACAGGCTTAGATTATTACGGAACACAATTAAAAAGTGGTAACAATATAGAAAGAAAAAACATTGGGGGGTTGGGGATTTAGCCCAGTGGCAGGAGCAATGGCCCAAGGCCCCGGGTTCCTCCCCAGCCCAAAAAAAAAAAAAAAGAAAGAAAAAAAAGAAAACATTGAACCATTATTCTTTACCTGTAGGCAATGAGCCAAGTTACAATAAGCATCAGGAAAGTCAGGCTTAAGTTTCAGAGCTGTGCGGTAGGAAGCTATTGCTTCTGGAATATTCCCTGAATCCTGGAAAGAAAACAAACTTGTGAGGAGTTTCCTACAATGATACTTCAGTGCTAAGGTACCCCGTATTTAAATACCAGCAGTACCTTGTGAATGGAAGCCAGATTGCTGTGTGCATCTGCGAAGGCAGGATTAATCTGGATGGCACGAGTATAACACTGCAAAGCTCCCTGAACATCCTGCATCTCCTTTAAAGTGTTTCCCATATTGGAATAAGCATCAGCAAATGTAGGACTGATTCTGAAGGAGAAGACAAAAGCTTGATTATCTCATGTAAAATCTTGTTATATAAAGCACTCGGGGGGTTTGGCATGTGATTAGGTGCTTGCCTACCAAGCATGAGGCCTAGTTTGAATCCCCAGCACCAAAGAGGGAGAAAGAGTCATTTTAGCACCTGCCAAATGCCAAACCTTTAATTATTAGATAGTAATAAATTATTAAATAATAACAATAAATTATATAATAATTAGGGCTCAGCAATTATAGTTCTTGCTGTTCCAGAGCCTGAATTTTGTTCCCAGCATCAATGTCCAGCTCTAGGGGGATAAAGCACACACTTCTGGAACTTAAGGACATTTTATACATAGACAATACACATATACTTAAAAGTAAATTAATCTTTTATAATATGACAATAATAAGCTGGGTGTGTTCCCAGCACTTGGGAGGCAGAAGTAGGCAAATATCTGTGAGTTTGAGGCCAGCCTGCTCTACAGTGCAAGTTCAAAACAGCCAGGGATACTGATAAAAACCCATTCTTTTTTTTAAAAAAAGAGCAGTAATTTTAAACGGTTAGTGAGATGGTTTAGCAGGTAACTTGATGGCTACAATCAAGCTTGATAACATGAGTTCAACCACAGAACATATATAAAAAGATAAAGCAGTTATCCTCTGACCTCCACATGGTCACTGTAGTGTATGCCCACATTTCTCCACACACATGAAATAAATGAAATATGACTATTAAAAAGTAAAGCAGGACATTATACATGCCTTTAACCCAATACATGGGAGGCAAAGGCAGGGGCATCTGTGAGTTCTAGGCCAGCCTGATGCACATGGAGTTCCAGGACAATCATGAGAGGCCTTGTCTCAGGGAAAAAAAAAACTAAAAATAAATATAAGTAACTAAATGAATAAACAAATAACAAGGGGCTGAGAGAGGTGGCTCAGCAGTTAAGAGTACTGACTGCTCTTCCAGAGGACCTGGGTTCAATTCCCAGTAACTACATGGGGCAGTTCACAACTGCCTTACTCTCAACTCTAGGAGATCTAACACCCTCCTCCTCCCTCTTCTGGCCTCTGGGGGACCTACATGTACTGCATATATCCATATACAGATGAATATTTTTAATGATTTTTAAGTTTAAAATATGTAAGCCAAGTATGGTAGCACATGCCTTTAAACCCAGGACATGGGAGGCAGAGGTAGGTAGAGTAGATTTCAATGAGTTCAAAGCCAGCCTGATCTAGTGAGTTCCAAAACAATCATGAACATAATTCATGATTGTTTCATGTTCATAATTTTATGAGACAGGGTACATAATGAAACCCTGTCTCACAAAAAGCTTAAAATAGTTAACTTTTAAATTATTTTATTATTTTATGTGTGTGGATGTCTTACCCACATGTATGGTTATGTAACATGCACAAGCCCGGTGCCCTTTAAAGCCAGAAGAGGTCATTAGAGTTCCTGGTATTAGATTTTCAGATGGTTGCGAGCTACCACCCGGTGCTGGGAATTGAACCTATACACTCTCAAAGAGCAGCCAGTACTCTTAATCCCCGAGCCATCTCTCCAGCCCCAAATTTTTGTTTTACACAAGGTTTTCCAATGTAGCCCTGGCTGGCTTAGCTCTTGCTATGCAGATTAGGCTGGCCTCAAACTCACAGAGATCCATCTACCTAAGCTCCTGAGTGCTGGGATTAAAGCATATACCACTATGCCACGCCTTTAAAAAATAGATGCCAGGTGCTGATAGCACACAACTTTATCCCAGAATTTTGAGAGGCAGGGGCAGGTGGATCTCTTGAGTTCCAGGTCAACCTGGTCTACAGAGTGAGTTCCAAGACAGTCATGGCTACTTAGAGAAACCTTGTCTCAAAAAAGAAAAAACAAAGAGATGCTGAAGTAAATGGGAGAAAACCCATGAGGCTTCAATATGCAAAGATATACAGGCATCTAAGTAAGAGTAAGCCTTCTGTAGGGAAGAGCACACCAATTGGTTATCCAATACCAAATGGTCAGCCCTGAAAATATACACAGTAACATTATACCGGTTGTGAAAGTTGTATGTAGAAATATATAAGCATATAAAAATATATATACATATATGTGTGTTACAACAATTCACGAAAAATGTGTCCATGGATTTGAGAGCAAGGAGGTATGGTTTATGGGATGGTTTTAGAGAGACAGGAAAGAAAAAAATGATGTAATTATAATCTCAAAAATGAAAACAGGGGGTTGGGGATTTAGCTCAGTGGTAGAGCGCTTGCCTAGCAAGCGCAAGGCCCTGGGTTCGGTCCCCAGCTCCAAAAAATGAAAACAGAAAAAAGAAGCTATGAGTTTCTTACCTTATGGCTTCCTTATAGTGCATCAGTGCTTCCTGCAGCTTGCCCTGCTGTTGCAGTACACTTGCTAAATTGGAATGTGCAGCAGCAAACTCTGGGAAGACCTAGAGTTCCGATCACAGCTGACATTAAATAGCAGAAAGACTCTCCAAAGTACCTCCCACAGCTCTGAGACCGTCACTGTGTACACCTAGGCTTCTCGCCACCCCTTCCAAGTTTACCCAGTCTTCAGGTCTAGTAGCTCAAATTCTACTGCTCCCTCCATTTCATACCTATCTTCATTTGAAACAGGAGGTGTGCTTCTCTTCCTGTAATCATGCTGAGTAATGCCACTTCTTTTCTAAACTCCTACTAACCACACAGGCTTGAGTTCTTCACTGTAATAGCTTTACAGTGAAGCTATTACTAAGCTTACTAGTCAATATCTTGCACGTCATAGGACCTTATATCAATAGTGAATGACCCTCTTAAAGAGGTGAATGGCAGCTGAACCTTTAATCCCAACACTTGGGACTCTCTGGGTTCGAGGCCAGCCTGGCCTACACAGTAAGTTCCAGAACAGCCAGGGCTACACAGAAAAACCCTGTCTCAAAAATCAAAACCAAAAATAAAATAAACCCAGAGGTGAATGAACGGCAGGCAAACTAAACTGCTTTCCCTTTACTGTCCCACAGGCTAGGCTAGACCCTCCAGTCACAGCACTGAACATACCTCTAATGCTTTGCGATACAGGCGAACTGCCTCTTCAATATTGCCCTGTTCCCGTTTGATGTTGGCAAGGTTATTCAAAGAGTCTGCATGGGTAGGACACAGACGAAGAGCTGTGTTATAACAATCTTCTGCTTCAGCAACCTGGAAAATAAAACAAACCATTCAGAAACTACACAAAAGAATCAGGGAGACCGTAGCTATTCTAGTAATTCAAGTAACTGCATCATTGAGTCTAATGGCTGGTAACACACTGGAAAATGGACACTTTTCAATATCCTCCTTCCCAGCAACCAAAACTCCAAAGAAAACCAATATAACAATCTCAATACTTAATATGTACAATGAAGACTCTCTTTTCTACCACATAACAAAGAAATAAGACAAAATCCTTACACTGCCCTTCTCTTTGAGAGCATTTGCTAGGTTGCAGTATGCATCAGGGAAATGTGGCTGCAGTTCTATAGCTCGCCTGTAGGTATCAATGGCCAGGTCTATAAGGCCTTGCTCATAGTACACACAAGCCAGGTTGCCGTGCACCACCGCATGATTTGGGCTCAAACTTAAGGCACGAAGATAAGCTGCCACAGCTCTGTGAGAAAAACAAAAACACATACACAAAATGCAACTAATTAAACATATTATTATTAGTGTTTATGACATGTATACAGGTCGGCATAGACCACAGTACACGTGTAGAAGCCAGAAGACAGCTTTGTAAAGTTGGTTCTCTCCTCCCATTGTGGGTTCCAGGGATCAAATTCAGGTCATCTGCTTATACTTTCACTCACTGAGCCATCTCGCCCAACTAACCTTAACGGAGATTTTATTAAATGAAATGTCAATTAATTTTAACTAATGACAACTTGATGTTTTATTGAATATCGAAATCTCATTTTTAATAAAATGTATTTTTTTTTTGGTGCTAAGAACTGAGCTTAGGGCCTCATGCATGCTAAACAAGGACTCTACCACTGAGTAAAAATTGTTGGCCCTGCATTTTTATTTTGGGATATATGGGGTTTTTTTGTTTTGTTTTGAGCTAAGATTTTACTCTCCAGCTCTGTGCAAGCCCTTCTCCCCTGGCCCCTCAAGGGCTAGTATTACAGGTGTAAGCTAGAACATCCAAGCCCAGCATGTTTTCTTGAGAGAGTCTTGCTCCATCAAGGGCCTGGCCTTGAACTCACAGCAATCCTCTTGCTTCAGCCTCCAAAGTACCAGACTATATAAAACATATTTTCACAGAAAAAAAATTGTGTATTCCTGCTCAGCTTCCCTTAAACAACAAAAAAGTTACAAATCAAAGGCTAAAGAGACAACTCAGTGGACAGGAGCACTGGCTGCTCTTCCAGAGAACCCTGGTTTGATCCTAGAACCCACATGGCAGCTCACAGCCATGTATAACTCCAGTTCTACAGGCCATCTTCTGGCTTTCCAACATGGTCCACAGACATGCAGGCAAAACACCCATACACAGAAAATCAAATAAATCAAGGGGCTGGAGAGATGATCAGTATTTAAGAGTGTTTGGTGTATAATTATGAGGACCAGAGTTTAGATCCCTGAACCTAACACGCTAGGTGGCCATAGAGAAGCATGTATCTCAGCACTGGGGGAAGGGGATTATAACAGGACATCACTGAGGCTTTCTGACTGGCAACCTAGCCAAAAATGTGAACTCTGGGTTCAAGGAGAGAGTGCCTCAAAGGAATAAGATACAGAATGACAGGATGGGGATGGACACCAGCATTCTCTACAGGATTCCCATGTGCCATTCACCTGCACACACACATGTATACATAAACCTTCCTCACTAACACACACAAATTAGAAAAGCAGTATTAAATTAAAAAGTCAAAGGTCAAGTTTTACTTAGTTTTCTTAATCAGATCAAGGGAACAATTCAGTCCAAAAGGTAATCATTTCTAACAGTTTTACAGTAAAGAAAATGTAAATGGAATTAGGTATAAGGATAAAAGCATTCAGGAAACCAACTACATCTGTTAAGTAAAGGATATCAAGGCAGGAGGGAAAAGTACGCTCTATAAATGTTCTTCTGAAAGCTGTTGCCACATTTTAGTCCAAACTACTAGGACAAGGAAATGGATCAAACATAACATTCTCACCTGTCAAAAATCCGTGCCTCTTTCAAAACATTTCCTAAATTGATATAAGCATCCAGAAAATTTGGGTCAAGGGTGACAGCCTAAAATTACAAAAGTTATTTAGAAAGATAGGATTTTAATGAACTTCTAATTCAGCTTTTATTAAGTAATTTTAGATATCCAATTACATTTACTATAATAAAACTCAGTTTGATTTCAATAGCATTTCTTATTTAGTTCCCTCTCATCTATAAACCTTCATTAATGTTAAAATAATTGGAGGGAGGGGCTGGTCCTATAGCTTAGAGACAAAGCACTCACCTAGCATACTCCAGTATCTGGGTTTCAATCTCCTCTATTATCTCAAGAAAGAAAGCAAATGAAAAAAAAAAAACAAAACAAAAAAAAACACACAAAAGGACTTCTCAAGAGCAAAATGGATCCAATTGAACTGAGCAGAGTACTTCTTCCTTTTGTTCTGTCTGTTCTATGAGACAGGGTCTTGCCATGTAGCTCTGGCCTGGCTGGCCTCAAATTCAAAGCAGAGTATTTCTAATGCTTGGCCCTATTATATTCAGTCAATTTAACTCTTCTAAAAGATAGTGACAAATAGTGAGCTCTTAACGAAATCTGTATGCTCTTCTGTTCCATAAACACAGCTCAGCAAGTCCTCGGTAGGATATGTAATTAGAGTTGTAACATTAAGCCAGTTATGGCAAAATCGTACAATCCAGCAGCTGGGAAGCTTAAGTCGGAATTCAGCTCATCCTCAGCTACACAGTGAGTTCGTAGGCAGCTTGGGGCTATATGAGACACTCTCAAAACAAGCAAATGAGCTCAATGGTAGAATAGCTAAGATCCTAAAAAAATAATCCTCTAGAATAGTAAATGCAAATTTAACCAAAACACTGAAAGGTAATAAATAATTTCAAGTATTTTAAAGATTCCAGAAACACTTCTTTACATAGATAACAAGTCACAAATTATCTATAGTCAGAGTGATCTATCCTGAAAACCTTTTAAATTTTTGTTTTGAGGTAAAGTCGAACTCTGCTGTCAGCCCAGGCTATCTTAGAGTTCACTATATAGGACAGTGTGGCCCAGGACTCACAGCAATCAATACTCCTGCCTCAACCTCCCAAGGGCTGAGATTATAGGCATGAACCACACCCTGCTCGTGTTAGATAAATTTTTATAGACAGTTTCAAAAATACACAAAAGCAGGGAAGACAATAAACCATGTCTTGACTTACCATCTTTAGTAATTCATAAATCAGATTGGCTTTTATTTAGTATGTATTCTAACCTACTCCCCCCCCTTTCTCCAGATAATTTTGAAGCAAATCTCAAACATATCCCCTTTAAAATTATGAATCCTAGGAAGGAGACAAGAATGGTTTTTCACTCCAACATCATTATACCTTTAAGAATGAGCTGGCCATGCCTTTAATCCCAGCATTTGGGAGGCAGAGGTAGAAATAGAGATCAGTAGATCTCTGTGAATTCCAGGCCAGCCTGATCTACACAGCAAGTTTCAGGCCAGGGAGAATTAGATGGGAGATTGTCAAGGGGCTGGGAATAGCTTGATAGTTAAGAGCACAAAATGATCTTGCAGAGGTCCTGAATCTGTTCTTAAATCCGTACCAGGAGATCACAGCCACCTGTAACTTCAGGTAGGAGGGGTTCCAACAACTCTCTTCTGGTCTACAATGGCACCTTCAGACACATGCACACGCGTACTCGCACACACAATTAAAATTAAAAATCTTTTAAAAAATAAAAGAAATTCTAAGACCAAATATCTAGTCAGTGGTCCCATATCTGATTAACTTCAATGAATATCCAAATAGGATCCACACAAGTTATCAATAAGCTTTTTAAAAAAGATTTATTTATTTGTACACTGTAGCTGTCTTCAGACACACCAGAAGAGGCATCGGATTCCATTACAGGTATTTGTGAGTCACCATGTAGTTGCTGGGAATTGAACTCAGGACCTCTGGAAGACTAGCCAGTGCTCTTAACCATTGAGCCATCTCTCCAGACCCATTAACAAGCTTTTTAATTTCTTTTTTTTTTTTTTTTTTTGAGATAAGGTCCTACTTGTCCTAGAACTCACTATATAAACCTGACAGGTAGAGATAGCTGTCTCTGCCTTCTAAGAACTGAAACTAAAGTCATGTGGCACCACAAAGGGATATTTTTTTAAATTCTCAAAACATACACATACTCACATACAGAGAGATGGCTCAGCTGTTAAGAGTGCTTGCTGGTCTTTCAGAGAACTGAAGTTTGGTTCCCATGCCCCGTATGTCAAGTGACTCATAACAACCTACTAATTTCAGTCAAGGGATCCCACATCCTTTGCTGCTCTCCATGAGCAGGCACATGCACAAATACATCACCAAATAAATCTTTTTGTTAAAAAAATATCAAAGCAGCTTACTTAGTATAATGCAAAAAGAGCAGTAGGCATGGTACTAAAAGTGCCTATCTCTTTTAATCATCCAGATTTCATTTAAATGTCCACTTTCACTCCTACACCTTGCTGAAAAGAAAAACTAACTCACATCACTCACTGTCCTATGCAAACTCATAGTTGATATTTTTTGCTGATGAAATTCCTCTGGTGTCTTTTAACATGTTTACCTGTTCCACACATTTCCTAGAAACTATATTTTCTTTTTCATTTATATGTAAAGTTTTGTCTGCATGTGTATCTGTGCATTTGGGTGCCTGTTACCCTTGGAGAACAGAAGAGGCCTTCAGATCCCCTGGGACTAAATTATAAATGGTTTTAAGCTTCCATGTGGATACTAGGATTCAAACCTGGGTCCTCTGGGAAAAACATCAGCCAATGTTCTTAAAACTCCAGAGTCATCATCTATCTAGCCTCTTATAAACTATTAAAACTAGAAGCACAAATCTTATCTGTGTCTCCCCTAATACTTCCCCAAACTCTGTGTGTGTGTGTGTGTGTGTGTGTGTGTGTGTGTGTGTGTGTGTGTTGTGTGTTTTTTAAGAATTACAATCCTTGGGGTTGGGGATTTAGCGCAGGGGAAGGGCCGTTGCCAAGGAAGCGCAAGGCCCTGGGTTGGGTCCCCAGCTCCAAAAAAAAAAAAAAAAAAAAAAAAAAGGAAAAAAGAATTATAATCCTTGGCCTTGCCCATGCCAGACAAGCATTCTACCACTGAGCTACACACTCAGTCCTCATTTCTTTGAGTGTCTACTTCACCAACGGAATTATGTAGTCTTATTCACAAGGATCAGTATCCAATGCTATTTTTCTTTGCCACTGTTAAATGCCTAAATCTATTAATGCCAATAGTCTATTGTTCCCTCACTCATTACACAGAATATTATTTATAAAGAGGATTCAGAGCATAGCTTAATGGTAGAATGCTTGTCCAGCATGTACAAAGCCTTAGGTTTGATTCCTTCCATTACATAGAAAAACAAGCTTTACCTGACTCCCTAAAAATGTATGTTATCGGGGGTTGGGGATTTAGCTCAGTGGTAGAGCGCTTGCCTAGCAAGCAGAAGGCCCTGGGTTCAGTCCGCAGCTACCGGGAAAAAAATGTGTGCTATCTATGGGGCACAGTACAGTTTGATCTACGTATATGCTGTCAAAAGATCAATCAAAACCAGATGTGGTAGTCCACACCTTTAATCCTAGTACTCCAAAGGCCAGATGAAGGAATATAGCTCTGAGTTTTCTAAGCCATCCTGGTCTATATAGTGAGCTCTAAGACAGCATTATCAAAGATACCCTAGGAGTAGAGTTACAAATAGTTGTAAGCTACCATGTGGGTGTTAGGAATTGAACCTGGATCCCTAGAAAACCAGTCAATGCTCTTAAACTCCTGAGCCAGGCTGGAGAGATGGCCCAGTGGACAAGAGTACTGACTGCTCTTCCAGAGGTCCTGAGTTCAATTCCCAGCAACCACACAGTTACTCACAACCATCTGTTATGGGATCCAATGCCCTCTTCTGGTTACGTCTGAAGACAGCAATAGTGTACTCACATACATAAAATAAATAAATCTTTAAAAAAAAATTCCTGAGCCATCTATCTACCCTCTCATAAATTAAAGCTAGTAAAATAAATACCAAATAACAAATAAATCAAGGCCATACATATATATTCATTAACTCACCCTCATGAACTTCCCTATTTAAAAAAAAAAGTATGAATACTTAAAAAAAACTATTCTTTTTATTTTTTGGTTTTGAGATAGGATCTCACTACATAGCCCTAGTCAGCTTTGTAACTCAAGAGATCCCCCTGCCTTTGCTGGAACTAAGGACGTGTGTGTCACCACTTCCTGCCTTAAAAATCTATTCTTTCTGGGCTTAGCACTGCATACCTATAAATCCCCAGCACTGAGCAGGCAGAGGCAAAAGGCCAGTTCCAGGCTAGTATAGGCTACATGCCTGTATCAAATACATGTGAAAGGTTTTTAATTTTTTTTAAAAATTATTTTATTAAAAAAAATATTTCGCTGCTGCTGCTGCTGTTGTTGTTATGTATATATGGATGGTGGAGCCCATCCATGCTAATTGAACATGTGGAAGTCTGAAGACAACTCTGTAGAGTCAGTTCTCTCTTTCTACCCTAGGTTCTGGGGACTGAACACAGGTCATCAGGCTGAGAGATTCGGTTCACTCGCGTTATTTGCTGTAGAATCTCTCTGTATATCCTGAGCCAGCTATGAACTCTACATTTCTTCAACTGTAAGCTCCTGAATACTAGAATTATTAGCTTGTGCCAGCATATATGGATTCTCATTTTGCTTTGCTTTTTTTCTCCATTATCTGGTCAAGTGAGACAATTTTTTGTATTGTCCAGGTTCACTTTGACTCCTTGGCTCAAACAGCCATGTGTAGTAGCAATTTTGAAATATACCATACATACAAATGCAGTCACCATCCAGTGTAATAGCTAATTCTACAGTCAATTACAAATTTATAGCCTTTAATCAGTATTTTGCTGCCCCTACTTCAACAACCCTATCCCCATTAGAACCTGTTACCTAGGGGTTGGGGATTTAGCTCAGTGGTAGAGCACTTGCCTAGCAAGCGCAAGGCCCTGGGTTCGGTCCCCAGCTCCGAAAAAAGAAAAAAAAAGAAAAAAAAAGTTACCTACCTTTCTACTGTTTCTGTGAAACTGCTGAACATAAAAGGGTGTGTTACACATGTGTTTGATATAGTAGATGTACACATCTGTGCATATGTACACGTATGTGGCAGTATATGTGTATGTGGATGCCAGAGATTGGAGCTGCTTTCCTCAACGATTTTCCACACTATCATTGAGCCAAAGTCTCTCACTGAGCCTGGATCTCACCCATCTGGCTAGGCTAGCTGGCTGGCCATTCTGTTCCAAGGATCCTACTACCTATACCTCCCTGGCCTGATAGTGACTTTTTTAGACTCCACAGTTAAGTGTGACTACACACAGTATTTGTTCTGCTTGCATTAAGAATAAAGCACAGGTGGGGTTGGGGATTTAGCTCAGTGGTAGAGCACTTGCCTAGCAAGCGCAAGGCCCTGAGTTCGGTCCCCAGCTCCGAAAAAAAGAAAAATGAAAAAAAATAAATAAATAAAGCACAGGCAACAAAAAAACCAAAAAAGACAAAAGCAATCATATAAAACTATAAATAGCAAAGAAAATTATCAGAGTAATTGAAACAATTGATAGTGGCTAAAAATATTGTAAACCATACATCCTAGAAGGGACTAATATTATGTCAGGGCCTAAACTCAAAGTAAAAGAGCAAATTTTAAATTTTAAAAATGAGCCAAAACTCTGAACAGTTATTTCTCAAATAAAAGCCAGATGTGGTAGTACCCACCCCTAACCCCAGCACTAAGGAGGCTAAGACAGAAGTAAAAGTTCAAGGTTTGGGGCTGGAGAGACTGACCAGAACTTAGAGCATTAGCTGCTCTTACAGAGGACACTGGTTCAGTTCCTAGCACCCAAATGGTGACAGAAAACACTTATACACATAAAAAGTAAAAATGAATGAGTCTTTAAAATGTTCAACTCAACAAAGCCATCCTCAGCTATATGAGACCTTTTAAAAAAAAAAAAGAAAGACAAGTGTATGAATAAGTAAATAGGTACTTCCTTGCTTTCTGGTATGACAAGTTATTCCAAACAATGCCGTATTATTTCCTATTCCAGCTTTGGAATCAGCATTTTCATCAGGATGCTCTAAGCCTCCAGTCCTGTCCCTCATGTCTCTCTTGACAATGGATCCCTCTATAGCCCCATCCTATTGCTTCACTGAAGAGATACCTACTTCTTTTAGGAAAAAGGGCATTTTAAAACCAGATGGGGGTAGTTCATGCCTGCAATCTGGACACTCATGAAGCTGAAGAGGATTGCCAGTAGGCTGAGGGCCAACCTGAGCCACATAGTAAGTTCTGAGCCATTCTATACAGAGTGCAACCTTCTCTCAAAAACACCAAACAATGATAATTAAAAAAAAAAAAAACAAAAACTTTCAATTGCTGAAGTATACTCTCAGCACAAATCTCAAAAACTGCCATATCATATACTGCAAATGCTGCAATACTGTCTAGAAAACAAAAATATTACATAGCTGGTTAAGTAAATGCCTGTTTTAGTCTAGTAAGAATGTTCTATATCTATAAACATTTCATAAAATATCAATTAACGACTAACCTTTTCAAAGTGATGAATTGCCAGCCAAATCTCCCCTTGTGCATTGAAAACACAGCCGAGATTACTCCAGGCTACAGCAAAGTTTGGTTGCGTCTCAATTGCTTTCAAATAACATGCCTTAGGAGGGTTTAATGAAAGAAGACGAGAGGGGAAGGAGATAAGGGGAAAGGGGAAAATTTGCAAAGGGGAAAAAAAAAAAGATTGGGGAGGGGGAAGAAGGTGATATCATTATTTCTTCTCTGACCAGCCAAAAGTGACCCTGCAGCATAGGCTCGCTTGCGCCAAAACTAATGCGCTGCCACAGCTGGCTGCTCCTGCGCCTGCGCCACCAGAACCCAAGTGCAAACCACCATGTTCAGTTCGGCCAACCAAAGAGCAATCCTCATCCAGGGACTCAATCTGGGAGGTTGGGTGCTACTAACACTAATGCCAGATTCCTCTTATCTGAAAACCTACACGGCTCTAGCGATCGATGATCAAGAGGACAGACACATGAAGTCTAAGCTTCCCCAGCCCACATTTCCCAAAATGTGTTTTTGCAAAGTGCTAAGTAAGACATCACAGGAAAACCAAAACCAAAGCAAACAAACCAAAAAAAAAAAAACCCAAATTTCATAATCAAGTAAAACAGAAAACTATAAAACAAGTTTCTTAACCTGGGTATGAGGGAACAGACCCGTAATCTGAGCACTAAGGAGGTGGAGGCAGGATGGTCATAAGTTCAAGCTCATCCTCAGCACAAAGTGAGCTGGAGGGTGAGGATGAGACAGGTAAACAAAGGTTCTTTTTTTTTCCTTTTTTTTTTTTTTTTTTTTTTTTTTTTTGGTTCTTTTTTTTGAGCTGGGGACTGAACCCAGGGGCCTTTGCGCCTAGGCAAGCGCCACCACTGAGCTAAACCCCAACCCCCAAAGTTTCTTTTCTATACAACTTTCACAAGACTTCAATCTCTCATCATGCATTTTATCAGAAAAGCAAAAAGTTGGGGGACCTGCTCCTCTTAACAATGTTCTTCCTTCTTAAGAGCCAAAGACATAAAAAAAATCTTTCTGCCAAGTCGGTCATTATCCTTTAGGCTTTAAGTTTCAGATTCATAACACCTCTCTTCTGAGGAGGAAGAAAATAAAACCTCACATGACAGGATTGCACCTAGGTTGAGGTCCCTGTAATGCGAGCGCAAACATCGCTGGCGCCACCTAACAGCATCGCACTGCGCAATCGCTGCGAACTGCTGCGCTACATAGAACACCCCTAGACGCAGCAAACGGCCAACCAGATCCATTAATCTACTAGACAGGCCCATAGAGAATATTTACTTAATGAGATTAGTTGGACTCAAGGTACGTTAAAACCCAATTTTATCCAAAAAGGCTACAGAATAGGACTGAGAGAGCCAGTCAATCAGATTACTCATCTAGTCAACCGTTCACAGGGGCTCATTCGCACGCAATGCGCATTAACGCTGCGCAGCCTTTGCGCTACTGCAGGGTCACAGCGCATCATCAGAAGAGCAGAATGCTGCAATCCAAACAAAGAAGAAAAAGGAAAAAAAATGAACAACAAGAAGAGTTAGAAGCTTTTACTAGTAAATTATCTAATAATTTTAATATCTTAATTAACTTTTACTTATTTTTGACAGAATTGTGGCTATAGTATAAAACATTCTTTTACATAACTTGCTTGTAAATAAAATTATTTTAAGCTGTTTCTGAAGCCACAAGACAGAAGATTCAGGCATGGAGGCAAATTGTTTTGCTGTGGCAGTTACAAACCCGTTACCATATTTCTCATCATGTGACTTTTCGCTGCGTTCCTTGCTGGAAGAGGAGGAGGAGGTTGTGTGTCTGCCCTAGATCCAGGCCTCGAGCTCCCTTCAGCGAGGCACCTTACGCATGGAATAGGAGGTTTCACCCACCTGAAACCTTCTAAATACAATATCAATGGTGAAAAACCAAAAACAAGAGAGAAAATAAAACAAGATCATTAGTAAAAGTTCAACAAAGCAATTGAAATTCTTTGGATGTCTATTACATATGGGAATGAGGACAGTCTCAAGTCTGTAACATGGGAAACATGCAGAAGGGAGAGGGTTAATCAGGGCTATTGCATACAGCAGGGATTTTTGCTGGAAGAAAGGCTCTTCACTTTCTACAAAGACAACTTAATTTTGATTCCATCTACTAGGAATATATGCTGGCTTGAATTTTCAAATGCACTGATTACAAAAGAAACACATTGCATTTCACTCAAGAGTATTTTCTGATTTACTAAGTTCTCAAAAAAAAAAAAAAAAAAACAAAAAACAAAAAAAACAGAATGACATTTTTCAAACTAGGTGTCTCCAGAGCTCTGAAATAAAGAAGTCAGCAACCTAAGGCAGGCGCAACGTCTCAGCCTAAACCGATGTCTAAAGCTGCAGTGAAGTGCAATTCATGTTAGCTGTCCGCTTGGTGGGGGTGATAATTGATAGGAGCATATCAAATATTTGTTCTAGAAATTACCAATCGCTTTATCAGCTAAGATTGAAATTAACATAGTCCATCAGCTGGAAACCTACATAAGGTTAATCCATAGTGTTGGCAGAATTTATGAAGTTATGCACTTAAAACTAGTGCCTTTTTAACATTAGGTGGTGCTGAAAAGCCTTCTCCCTCCCTGGATGAGCAGTCAAACAGACAGCTACGCTGCGCATACACTCCACGCATTAGCATGCGCGTGGGGCTCAGAGCAACAGGTGGGAGTTTCAGAAGCATTCTGGTTTCTCCCCACTCCTCACCCCTGCAGCGCGGTTGCGTAAGGTGGCTTGTAACAAGACAACTGCATTTATAAATTTAATTGTAAATTATTACCAAAAACTTTAATTAACCCAACCTGGTGTTCAAATTCATTATTTGGAAACACAGAATGCTAAAAGCCACCTTTCCACTTCGGCAAGTTTTCTTTCGATCAGTCCATTTCCCAAACAAACCAGCTTTGTCCTTCTGACTTTTTTTTTTTAAAGGAGGTGGGATGGGGAGGAATAAAAGAAAAGGAAGTAAGGAAGAAAAAAAAGATAGACAACTAGGATTGGGGAAAAGGGGGAAAGGAATTTGGGGAGGAAGTGGGGACAAGAGGGGCAGGATGTTCCAATTATTAATTTGCAATATTTTAACAGCCTTTCTTCCACTGTAAAGGGGTGAGGAAGATGAAGGGAGGAAGGTTAAATAAGAATTTTAAATGCCAGTATTACAGGGTAACATTTGGATGAAATTCTTCTCCACTTACAAGCCACAAAGGACTTAGAAGAGCAGCGTTTTCAATGGCACCTGCATCATATAGGCGTCTTGAGCCAAATCACAGGCACTCTGCTTGTCACTAGCAGGCAAGCCTCAGATTTGAAGGAATGTTATTGATTCCCACATAAGATCATGATGGAGCCCATTGTTATTAAAGATGATCTAACTCAGCAGAAAGGCTCCACACAATGCTCTTGTTCTTGCTTTACCCCCAGATTTAGAATAGATTATGCCAAAAGCCTGCTCCTGCTCTAGTCTGAGGCAAGTCATGCCAACAGTTTTTCTCAGTTTCATAGGACTATTTTGTGAAGATAGCTCAATGAAGAGTTGAAGACTTGGCAAAAGGTACAGGTTTTCATAACTAATGCTTAAATGTGTTCTAGCAAACACCTACCTTGGCTTCTTCCAAGCGACCCAGGGCTTTGAGCAGGTTCCCCAGGTCACTGCGAACACAGTACAAATCCTAGAAACCCAGAGACAGTATTATTAATTATACTGCTTCCTCATCAAAAATATCCCAACATCACATTTATACACATAGCTCTATCATTTTAATGTCAATTAAAAGCAGCACTTGGCAAACTTAAGCATAGGCCCACAATTCCTCATCTTTCTATTTTCCAGAAAACCGAACCTGAACGTACAAACATTATTTACAGAATTGATTCCTCTTCTTAGTATGAATACTATCTTTAGCTGCTCAGATATAGATGTGTTTTGCTATCAGCTGCTGCTCCAGTTCTGGCTGAGAAATATGTATGTACTGTCTAACATACTTTCAAATGCATTTGGTCTCATCAGTTTTCAAACACAAGACTACAAGACCTTTAGAGCCTCTCTCCTCTTCAAACACACCCTTTTGGAAAGAAAGATTGAATATTTATTCAACTGTCTTATTCAAGGTTATGATGAATCACTCCTGTATCAAGGACCAAAAATTTTCCACAGTCAGGGGGAAAAACAGTGCTCCACTTAGCAAGTGATTATCTGTCAACAAATCAACCCTTTGGCTCTCAGGCTTATTTAGAAACCTTGACTTCATTTCATGCCTAGGCAGAGGGATTACCATCCAACCACAGCCTCAATCCTGCCACCTGCCACTAAATTACTCATTAGTATTAAGTGCCATCAGAGCCGAGTGGGTGAATAATGAAAAGCGGGTGACTCTGCCTTTTATTAGCAGCTCAATTGTGTTGCTAGTCCTGTGACTTACCAGTCCGTTCAACAGTATGACAAGCTCAACAGACAGTAAACTTAATTTTTTTATTTGCAAAATCTGCTTTTGTCAGTGGAATTTTTTTGTCTGTCAACAACAAGCAGAGGGATGGCAATATAAAACATATTTTACCATTCAACCTTGTCATGTGAGGGAAAGAACCTGTTAAATCCTACAAAGAACTTCTCCGCATATTAAGTACTCCAGCAACTGTATAATGGGTTTAGAATCAGTTAGTTTTACTGATAAGCTGTTTCCGTGCTGTACATTGTCAATTACTAGATGAACCAAGAAGTTTGCCAATAAGGGAATGGCTGGCTAAACTGGGACAATTCCATGATCCACCTTCATTAGTGCTGTCCCTCAGGCAGTGTGACTGATGCTTTGGAAAGAGTAGGCCTATCATCTCACAACCTTAAGCACAGGTTGATATCAATCCACAAAGCATCAATGTGCCAGGTACAGTAGCATGCACCTGCGATCCCAGCACTTGGGAAACTGAGGCAGGAATCATGAATTCAAGCCCCTATCTACACTCCCAAGTGTTATCATACTGAGTTCCAAGGCAGCCTGCACTACAGAATCAGACTCTAAATAGGTGAGTAAATGAATGAATAAAATAAGCAAAGAATTCACAGGCACTATTAATCTTATTACAGACTATTCAGCTTCTGTGACACCTATTTGTATTCTGAAAAATAATGAATTTCATAATCTTGCTATCTACTTTGTGTAGGTTTCCTCCTTTGAATCTTAAAGGTAACCCTGTGTTTGTCAGGCTATGTTTAAATATCCAATCTAGTGTATTTATACGAGCTCCTTCTACTCCTTAGTGGGTGATAAGCATCTTTAGATTTTCACCAATTTTGTATGGCTGAAATATCTATTTCTGAGCCATAAATTTCAGAATCACCACAATAACTAAATGACTAGTAGCTCTATTTTTTTAAAGACTTATTTATACATTTTTAATATATATGAGTACACTGTAGCTTTGAGTACACTGTAGTAGCTATCTTCAGACATACTAGAAGAGGACATCGGATCGTGAGCCACCATGTGGATGCTGGGAACTGAACTCTCAGGACCTCTGGAAGAGCAGTCAGTGCTCTTAACCACTGAGCCAACTCTCTAGCCCCTTGGCTATATTTTTAAAAGATTTTTTTATTATGAATATGGGGTGTGCACGTCACTGTAGGTACTCTTGGAGGCTATAGGTACTGGATTCTCCTGGAGCTCAAATTACAAGTGGCTCTAAGCCACCTGACATGGATGCTGGGATAAGAACTTGGATCCTCTGGAGGAGTGGTATGTGCTCTTAACCGCTGAGCCATCTCTCTCAGTCCCATCTATGTATTTTTACCTACTGTTATATAATTTACAGTTAGTTTCTATAAACTTTTTTTAAGATTTAGAAATTAGTTTATACCTTTTCCTAATTAGTATTGTATTTAAAAACCTCTCCATCATCATTTTCAAGGTTAACCTAGCTCTCTCCTCAAAGAATAACTCTATATGGACATGTACTAACATATTTCATATTTCTTTCTCTCTTTCTGTCCTTTCATAATTATGCCTTGCTTCATACTGCTATACATGAGCTATATAAGCTGCTAGTGATAGTGAATTTTCTCCACTTTATAGATTGTCTTTTTTTTTTTTTTTTTTTTTTTTTTTATTAACTTGGTATTTCTTTATGTACATTTCCTGAGTGTTATTCCTTTCCCTGGTTTCGAAGAAACATCCCCCTTCCTATGGGTGTTCCTCCCACCTCCCCCATTTGCCGCCCTCCCCCTGACAGTCTAGTTCACTGTGGGGTTCAGTCTTAGGGACCCAGGGCTTCCCCTTCACTGGTGTTTTAATAGGATATTCCATTGCTATTCTATAAACTCTTAATCGGATGATTATCTATATTTATTTTTATCATCCTCATCCATCACAGCATACTATAACAAAAATAGATTATCTTATGAACTAGCAATGTAGGTCAATTGGTAGAAAAATTAACTCACATGTCAAAGGCCCTATGTTGGCTCTCCAGAGCTCTAAAAAGATGAAACTATAAATAACTTCATGGTTACAGTGAAATACTAAGTCCACTTTAGGACTTAGGAAAAGGCAGAACAAATATTAAGTAGAAGAGCAGGGTGGCAGAACAGTTGCCTGGTATGCAAGGCCCTAAGTTTGATCCCTAATCTCAAATACAAACAAAACAACTAACTCTCTTTCAGTTGGCATTCACTTGTCAATAATCCCAGCACTTGGGCAGTAGGAGCAGGATAATCAAAAGTTCAGTCATTCTCAGTTATATAATCAGTTCAAGGCCAGCTTACACTAAGTGAAAATCAGTCTCAAACAGCAAACCAGTATCGGCGAGATGGCTCAGTGGTTAAGAACACATGCTGTTCTTCCAGGGCACTGAGTTCAATTCTTAGCAGCCATATCAGGCAGCTGTAAATTGCCTATAATTCCAGGTCCAAGTTATCTGACACCTTCTAGCCTCCAAGAACACTACAGTCATACATACATACACATAGCAGTATTTTAAAAACCAAAATATAGCAAACATAACCATAAAAGCCAAAACTAGACATGCATTCATGTGCATATATGTAATAAATAATGTCAATATAATACAATAAAGTTACAATTCTCAAAAGAAAATCCATTCAGAACCCTGCAGCAGATTCAGCTTTATCTGTCAAATCAAAATAGTATCTGCTAAGAGAATCACTTTGCTTAAACCTGGCTCGTTCTGCCCATCCCTAGTTACTAACTTTCATGAAAACCTTGATTTATAATATACCTAATAGCAAGGAAAAAAATTAAACAACATTCAAAGGAGAGATTTAGGCTGGGCCTTCATAGCCTTAACAAAGGAACAGGGTATCAAAAACAAGGAAAAAATATGATAAAGGTAAAGAACCAGAAATAAGGTGTTCTTGTATCCCTCCCTAATATAACAACTGCTTCCCGATTTGCTCTTAACGCTTCACCTCTAGACCCCCTTAACATTCCTCTACATACGTACACATTGAGGAAAACCAGGCCGATAAAAACCTACAGTGCTTCTCAACTGCCTCTCAAATTAAATTCAAACTCCACAGCCTCTATTCTTTTGAAATCTTCCAATTGACTCTGCTCTACTACACTCACTTCTTGTTACTACTTGACTCAGCACTTGAGCCTGGTGAGTCTACTTGCTGTTTACCTTCCTACAGAATGCTTAGGTTCTTAGCGGCCTCTCAAGAGAACCTTCTGATTAATACTCTCCAACAATAATCACCCAAGGAGCTTACATCTTTTTTTTCTCCTTTATGGGTCAGGTCTGTCTCACATGATAACCCCTCCCGAACACATTCCCCTACCCAGTTCCTCACCAAGCTTTCTACACAACAATCAGCACTTGAATATTTAAATGTGACCCTCACCAAACAACCTTAACAAAAAGCAGAGTGGAGAGAAGTAGGAATGAAAGGTTTTCTCATCATTCAGCTAGCTAGGACTCTCACAGCAACAAAACCAACAGGACAGTAATACAGGGTGGGATGTACGCTCTCAGCACAGTGTATCTATCTACCATCAAAGCAGCTTCTCAACAGCTTAGCAACAGCAATTCAGGCTTCCAGCCATCATACAAAGGAGAATTGTATGCATAATTTGTAAATGAATTGGCAAGTATGGGCAATTCTAAGAGAACACCAGAAGAACCAGCACCTTAATATGACAAGCTGAAGTTTCAGCCATAGAACATTACAGAAGACAGATCCAAAAATAAAAAATATCAAACAGCTCTAACTTCTATAATCAAGTCAGGAACTAACTTTCACATTGGTGCATCTATAAACTTAAAAGAAAAGCACTGCTGAAAACCAGTAAAATGAGCCTGATACTTTAATTTTTCACTGCTACCAAACCAAAATAACCTGAGTTTAACTAATTTTCAGACTGCAAACAGTACCAACGATTCTAGCCCATGGCTAGAGTAGCAATGCATACAGCAGAAAGAATGCACTGTAAGGAACAGACTCAAAACACAGGCAGCGCTGAATTGACAACAGGCATTTGACAGGAAGTTTCATCTAGTTAGGATTAGATATCCTAAAAATGTAAAACACAACCACTGTGGTGTACTTAGGTGAGATCCGGACAATTCATACAGCCCTTCATTCTTATTGTTCAGAATGGAGAGATAAAGAAGCACCTCCCCCTACAAGAGACGCACCAGTGCAAGCAACAAATTGTTTAGTACTATCTTGCTTCTTTGGAAGTACATGACACTAAGTTTCATTAATAGGGAAGATATTTAATAATATAAACTATATATAGCATATATTTAGAAAGTAGCATGGCTTTGTCTCTCATTTTAATTTTCCCTTCTCAATAGAATCCTGCACTATATTGTCAGCAAAGTTAAAACTGCTCTATTACACAGACAAGCAAGTAAAAACCTGAGCCAGGGTCCTGGGGATCTAGCTCAGATGGAAAAGTACTTATCTAATGTGCAACGAAGTCCGCAGTAAACTGGGCATGGTGGTATACTATATAGCACCATCTCAGTACTGGGCAAGCAGGGGCAGGAAAATAAGTTGTTCAAGGTCATCCTCAGCTATTTAGTAAGTTGGAGGCCAACCTGATGTACATAAGATCCCCTCTCAAAATAAATTAACCGAGTAAAGTTAACCAAGATTACAACTATGGAGGCAAGAGAGCAAAGCTGAAGTTTGCATAGTCAACGAGTAAAGGACTGATGAAACCCTGATTACTAAAGGAAAAGAATGTACTATCCTGTGACAACTGGGCACACACAAAAAAAGACTTGTACCTTAGGAAGAAGCAAGTCCAAGCCCCACACGGAGGACATTCAAGGTTAGCAGTCTAAAACTAAAAATTACAAATACACTCTAATTTCAAATATACACTGAATATTTGAAAGAACACACGAATTACTTTCACTGTCTCCAAGTCTATGCAATTTGTCACTAGAAAAAAAGCAATGAATAAAAAGCACTTTTTATATATGAACTCACAAACAAAAGCACCATGTAGTTGAACTAAGGTAGCCATTAAAAGGAGCACTTGCCCTGACTCAGTCTATACATATCAAAGAACATCTATAAAGTTAAAAGAGCCATTCCAGAGTGATTTTTACCTTTTTTGAAATAAAAATAGGATTTTTTTATTTTTCAAAATTAACTTTAAAAATAATTGCTAAAAAGATATTAAGATAAAAAATGATCATCTGGAAAACTACTAAAATAAGCTTCAGTTTCCTAAACTATAAAATTGGAGTCAAAACTCAGGCTTTTTATGTCTAATGCTTTCCAGGCTGGCTCAATGGCTGCCTTGGGGGCAAAGAGGCCTTTTTTTTTTTTTTTTTTTTTAAAGCTTTTAGCTTTCATTTTTCATTCATGTCCAAATTTGCTTTGATAATTCAACTTCAAGTTTCAACATCCACTTCACCACTGCTAACTAGCTATGTGATCTCAAGAAAGTTACATAACCCAAAGTCTACTAGGGGTTTTATTATTGGCAAAACTAGAAATAATGCCATCTTCACCAAAGGATCATGGTAAAACTCACTGAGGCATTTTTCTGAAGCAGTAGTGTCTGAGCCTGTAGAAGACTTTTGATAATGGCAGTTGAACCAGTTAATCATTAAGCACTTCCAGGGTGAGTCCACACTCCATGTCAACTTGAGACCTCAAGTTTATGCTGCCAAGACCCATCCCTATGCCTACCACTTACCTCTTAAAAGCTTACAGCCATTCTCCCTTCAGTACATCAACAGTTTCCTGGGCAAGTTTTACATCCCTGTAGCTTTTTTAAATTTAATTTTTTTGTTTCATACACTATATTTTGATCTTTCACAGACTCTAATACTTGTTCTCCGAAAACGCATGCGACTTTAGATTTAAGAAGAATTAAAGAACTAATTCAAAGTCTGGTCTAGATCTGCAATTACCCAATTCTACTACTTGTAAATATATTGGGGTGGATGTATTGAGAACATTTTGTAGTCTAGATTTCATGTCACTAATATCTAGTACCTTTAAAAAATTTTTAGGGGTTGGGGATTTAGCTCAGTGGTAGAGCGCTTGCCTAGCAGGTGCAAGGCCCTGAGTTCAGTCCCCAGCTCCGAAAAAAAGAAAAAAGAAAAAAAAAAGAAAAAAATTTTTTATATTATAGATTAAGACCTTTAACCCATCATTCCTTAAAAAATCAATTAACTGCTATAAATACCCAAAGTTCATCAAAACAGCACACAAGCACACAAAAATGTGTCTTAAGCTATAATTAGCATTACAAAAAAAATTGATGGAATTTCTTATAAAGATAACTTTTATGCTTTTTAACTTCCTAAATGGGATGGATTTTTTTTTTTATGTCATGCAGACCAAGTCAAAGCAATTTCATCATTTCAAGTACATGAACATCTCTCTCAACTCTTGACTATCATGAAAAAAACTATTATCTGAAATATCAAATGATGCTTGTTTGTTTTCTGGATTGCTGTGAAAGGAAAACTAAGAAATGTTTACTTACAGGATTGTACTGAAGAGCAGAGACGTATGCTTGCACTGCTCCCTCCATGTCACCTGCTGCTACCAGGCTGCTGCCAGGTTAATATAACTATCAATGAAAATCAGGCTTGAGCCGCAGAAAGCATGTCGATAATATCAATTGCTTCCTGCAATTGCCCTCTTTCCTTGTATACATTTCCCAAATTCGAATAGGCTTCTGCTAGAAGGGGATTCTGTTTAATTGCCAAGGTGCTAAAGTGAGCAGATCTGAAAAAGTAGAAAGTGTTGGTGCATGGATATGCGTGTTAGAGAAAAGGAGGCATGGTCATATGCAACTTAACAGTTCCTGAACATCCTGTACTATGAAACATTATCCTTTAACTAGCACACAAGAGAAAAGTTTGAAAACTAAAACTTTCCTTAGGTGAGAGTATCAAGATTTCATATAAGAAATCTGATTCTTATGTAAGAAAATTCTTATTAGAATCTATTACCAAACTGCCATTGTATAACATGATCATTAAGATTAAAAAAAAAAGTGCATGTCTCGTTTTCCATTTGTTGGCAAGATTTAAAGACACAGATCTATGAATGCCTAAGTATGCCAAAATGATAATTTATTAAAAGATCCACAGCACAAATTCTTCTTTTGATTAATTCAATTAATTAGCTAAAAGCAATAACAATTTAATGAGGGTTATTTCCAATCTGCTACATATGCCCCTCCTACCAGAGTCCCTCAAGCTGACGGGTCTGGATGCTCAGATGTACACTAAGAATAATTACCTGAAAAGAATATAACCCAAGTGATAGAATCTGGGAGAAAAGACCCTAGTCATACAGATAATATGCTCGCCCCCGCAAAATGGGGAGGGGGTGGGAGGGTGAGGAGAACTAGCAGCTAGGCATGCCAAACGTGAGCAAAAGAGCCTGTGTGCATTGGTGGCTCAGATGAAACCCAGCACTGAAAATCTGTGAAGTTCAAATATTTAATTATCGTTTTTTAAACTCAGCACCAAGAGGCAGGTTACCCCCACATCTCCTACCTGTCCAGCCTTCGACACTGGAAATGTATAGATGAAAGTAATAAAAGAACACCAGTATTGTCAGGCTCTTGTCTCCAGAGCTGCATGCAGTGTCTCTCAGCTGCCTCAAAGTCTCCTGCCTGATATTCCCGATGTGCCAACTCAGCTAACCCTTGGAAGGAAAGCATACGTTTCGTTGGTTCTGGAGAATCATCAAAACATTTGAGGGAAGGAGGGGGAAACAAAAAGTTAGAAATGCAAACCAAAAAAAATGGAAAAATATGGTAAATTAAACTTAAAAGATGAAAATGCTTGAAACTATGTAAAGCACTAGAGTGTTGTGCAAATTATTTAAAACCCCAGTCTACAGAATTGATTTTTCAAATTTGCCCATTATTAATGCTCCCGTTTCTAAACCCCATAGTAATATTTACTTCCAAATGAGATTCCTTTCTTGCATTGTATACTTTTAATCATAAATCATAGGTAGAGTCACTAAAGTCAGTAAACTAAGTTAGGATACTGACACAAAACATTAAACATGAAATCTGCAAAAGTTACAAGAATTTATTGTCAGAATAAGCCAGTGCTAACAATACTTCATCTCACATTTCAAGCTGGACTGTATTCTAACACTCTCTCAGTGTGGGTGGGGACACCAGGTGTCTCTTTAACTCTTTATATTCCCGTCCGTGAGTTTTACAGCTTCCTTTTTTAAAAAAGCCAGCCTAAGGGAAAACGGCTGAGAGTCAGAGCTACTTTTAAAGCAGCTGATAAACAAGATGAGTTAGCAGTCAAGGGCTAAAGCATTAATTGGGTTCGCCAAACATTTTAAACAAAGATCCAAATGTTGTTCCTCTACTGGAGAGGACTCAGAAGGAGACCAAATTAGCTAAATCCCACCCACGTTGCCTTACATTTTCTGCTGTGTTCATGGCTCTTACTGGAAGGATTAAGACATTGAAAAACAACTCTGTTATTCAATAACCAGGGCAACGATCTACAATTGGGAATACCTTTAAAATGCTGCAATATAAAACGCGGGATAAAATATAACATAATAAATAAAAAATGCTTCTGTTCTGAGGGGCTTGGTTTAGTTAATATAATAAAAGCCAAAATTCAGGTGCATGCCTAAGGCTCAACTGTAAACATTTATCTTCGCAGTAATACATAATTAGGAATTCAAGGATAACACTCTAGTCTATATGGTTAGAATGGGAAACCACAGACCTAGTACTTAATTTTAACCAAGGTCATGGAGACAAGCTCAAATTTGAGCCACACTCTCCCATACCAGGGCAATTTCCTAACAGAATGCACAGCTAAACACAAAAAAACCCAAAAGACCAGAAAGATTTGTCTCCAAATCTGAAGTTGAAGCTAGATCAACTAGAAAACTACATTTTAGACAAGAACGTAGCACTTTCTAGCTCCTAAATTTAACACATTACCTGTCACTTTTCAAAGTCGCTTATCTGCTCTTCTAATACTGGAAATGACCGTTTCTTCAAATAAAGTTAACAATCGGAAAAGGCAAGCTCTTACAAAAACCTAACACAGAATCTTAAATTTTTGAAAATCACTCTGGGAAAACGGGAGGGTTGGAGATCGGACTATTATTGATCCCATCCCCGTCAATTACGGATCAGATACTATTTTAGAGTCATCTATTTATCGCACAATGTTCAAAATCGACAACTAAAATCTAGACAGTGCAGAACAATAAAATAACCTCTGAGGGAACCTTAGAGCGCAGTCTGTTCCCCACTCCCTCCACGCCCCAAAATAGCCTCAATCTGGAAAGGCAGTTGAAGGACACTCCTACAATTTGGTTGTTTTCTTATTTTCTGTAGCAAAGGCTTGGAGATGAATCGTCGAAAAGGGGCAACCGCTTTGCACTTGTGCAGCTACACTCCAGGTGCTTTACAAACTCTTCAAGCAATGATGGAAACTTAAAAAAATGCACACCCTATGAATAAAGAGCTACTAAGCTAAAGAATAGGGATGAAAACCCAGAGGCTGCGGCGGAGGAATACATGAAAAGTAACACAAAGAAGAGAATTAGGAGGGCAGGCAGGGTGGTCAACGCAAAGCAACGCACTGAGGTGGTTTCTTCCCTGAGGATAAGAAACGACCGTCGGGCTGGCGTGCTCACAGAGGAAGGGTGTGGTTGCAACAAGGGAGGGTGGGGGGGATGGGGGACGAGGTAGGAAACTCGGGACTGGGGCAGCGGGTGCAATTGGGAGATAGCTAAGAGAACCCCTGGAAATTTCCAACCTAAATCGGGGCCGCTCAACCAAGAACACCAGAAGGCGCTGCCCCGGCGGGGCGCGGGCTCAAGTAGCTCTTCTTGAAGCTACTTGGAAGCACAGAGAGGAGCTTTCGCTAGTCATTACCTGATGCAAAGTGAAGCTAGGATTACACCGAAATAGCATCCCCGCCCTAGACTGGCAGAGGGGAACCAAATGTGGCCAAAGGAGAGGGGCTTTGGGGAGGAGGTGGAAGTACACGGGAGGGAGCGACGAGCTGAAATTGAGGGAGAAAGCAGTTGCGATGGAGACAGACAGAGCAGGGATTCCAATGCAGCCCGTTCCAAGACATACTAAGCACGCACGTGTGCTCTAGAGTGGTCCCGAGAGACGGCTAGAACGCTGACGGGATAAAGCAACAACAAAAAGCCCCAAGCAAGCAAAATCCAAGCAAGCAACTAAGAATGCTTAACGGAACAGACGGCAGCACCAAACCCGATCAGACAGCAGTAGAACTCAAGAGAGCTCAGTAATGCCACTGATGTAATGGGGATGGTTAGAAGGGAGTGATGAGAGATACAAGTCGGCGCCAGACCCCAAAGGGACGTCTGCCAAAGTAGAATGGGACACTAGTACCTGTGCTGTCGGCCACGTTGCCCACGGAAGACGCCATCTGGAGCTTCTTGAGATAGAACAAGGGGATAATTGACTTCTACTGCCGCCACTACTAACAAGAATGTTTCTAGAGGTAGCAGAAAAAGGGCAGCAGCCAAATCAGTGTTTTGGAAGGCTTAGGGGGTGGCAGAATATACTGAACTAGAATCTTAAGAACTCTTGTTAGACATCTACCTCGCACTGTCTTGAAATGGCGGCGACGGCTCCTCGACCGAAACAACACAGGCCGGAACTACTTTCTGTTACAATCAAGTGCCCCGCGGAGGTAGCGCGTAACAAGACTACCGACAAAATGACTGTAATCAAAGTCACTTGCTCTTACGTAACCTTCCGCCCAAGGTTCATTGCGACAAACATGACTATAGAGAGCGCATGCGACAACCCCGTCTCAGCAACTCCGGGTTAAGGGCACCCTGTGGGGCAAGAGCCTGCAAGTTTTTAAGAGCAAGGCGGAAGGGCAAAAAATGCCCGTCGATTACTTTTTTTTTTTTTTTTTTTTTTTTTTTTTTTTTTTGGCAAGCGCTAAAGTGAGACTACTACCTGGTCAAGGATGTCGATGTTATTTGGAATGTCAGAGCGTCTAGAAAAGTTTAATTAACTACATTTGAAAGAAAATGGGTAGTTTACATGACCAACGTGTTAGTTCTAAGCAAATAAATGCGAATATTTGCGTTTCAGAGACAGAGCTGTTCAAAACGGTGGTGGAGCCGGTTGCGATTTGAATGCTTTTTGATTCAGACTCCACCCATGAATTTAAGTACTTTGATGAGAAAAACCGATACTCTCCATGAACTGAGTGAACCCAAAAGTGTTCGACATGTAGCCCGAAAATTCAAAATCATTTGTGAGATTCGGGAGAATAACCGGGTAAATGCTCAATTATTCAGGGACCGGCTAAGAGTTTGCATGCCAAAAGCAACCACAGAAATGTTAAAGAGGATTCGTTCTCCTCAAGATTCCTGATTCTGAATTGTGATTTTGTTTCCCCAGCATCGTTAAGGTATGTGAGTGCTGCTAAGCGTAAGGCAACTCAACAATGCTAAATGTGTTACTTTGCTTTCTGCCTAAACCACACATCTACATTGAATTTCAAATAGCCTTCCTTTGGCAAAACAGCTCTTAGGATTCTCTTGTGGTTTCAAGTCCACCGTTAGGACATTTTTGTCAGATTATTATTAATTTACATCTCCTGCCTTGTTCCTAGAAAATTTTACAATAGCTCATCACATCACTAAGTGATTATTACAAACCACTGGGGACTACAGTTAGATCTCTTAGAGCCTTTCTGTTTCAAAACTCTTTGATCTAGGGAAAATTAGTGAGCTTGTGGAAAAATTTCTGCTGTCTAGCCCCTTGGTGAAATAAGAAATAAGAAACAAGTCCTCAAAAGCTGCTTCAATTTCTTGAAATCACCAAACAACCGATGAACTACGGATTATGAATGCAGAGAAAGTAGATAATATTGTTAATTTCTTCTGCCCCCACAGAATCACAACTTCTAGTAAAAACGAAAGTTCACCATACAAACTCTCCTGGACATTGATTGGCCTTATCTTTTCATTTGCTATACCTGGCAAGCCCCTCACCTACCAAGTGCTCCCGCCTTTGGTGAATTCACTCAGTTTTTCCACATTAAGAGCAAGTGTCTCCGATTCTACTAGCAGATGTTTAGGCCTTCTTGATTAGTGCATGGCAGTTAATTAGGAAAACTCGTTCAATGTCAGGTCAGGCTCCCAGTCCGACAGCTTTGACGCATACAACACTGGTCTGGGTCCCTCATCTGAAAGAGAAGTCTCCTGCTGCTTTGAAAGACTTGATAGTGAGGCTCACATAGTGCAGGAAGAAAGCCTCCAATAATAGTACCTTCCAGCATACCTTCTTCAGCCAATAAATTAACACTTACTAAAATCTCTTTATTCAAGGTACTGTGGCAAACATAAAATGAAAAAGACAAAATCTTTGCCCTCGAGGAATTTCAAGTCTGCTTAGGTAGACCCAAAATGTTGCTTAAGAATAATACAGAGGATTATTTTAATGGAGACCATTGGACTCTATTGTCTGGAAAGGGAACTTCAGACTAGAGGGGGGTCTGACCATGGCATAGACTGGAATTGGGCATTGTGGAGAACCTGGTGCTTTTGTGCTCCTTTTAATTTTTAACTTCTAGTTACTCCTGTTTTCTTTTCCTTTTTTATGCAGCAATTTGAAATGTGTAGTCCTTAATAAAACACACCAACTGCTTCCCTTCTGATTCCAAACTCTGCTACTCTAATACCATTTACTGTGTAATAGTTTCCCATTCCTTGTAGCATCCCCCAGAAGCCCGTTCATTTAAAGCGCATTTTTTGCAGCAATCCCATGAGCGCTGGAGATGTGCACCCAGTTGCAAACAGTGGAAGACTGTCCCAAAGGAGAAATGAAGCTGAACAAAATACATTGACACAGCACCCCAGGCTCTCCAGATGCGTGGGGATAATATTCTAAAGCCCCTTGGATTCGGTAACCAGTCACAATAAAGAAAACTGGTCTTGAAACCTCTCAGAAAGAAAGAAAAAAAACTTCCAAAAATATTTTAATATATTTATTAGGTGGGGGAGAGGGGCGGCAAGTGTGCCACGGTGTGCATGTGACCATATGCGTGTGGAAGTCAAAGGAAAACTTTGTGGAATTCTCTCCACATGTGGGGGTTGAAGGCAGGCCACTAGGCTTGCACAGCAAGCTCCTTTGCCAGCTGAACCATCTCACTGGCCTCCCCCATTTTTTTTAACTTGGAATAACATTAAAGAAAGTCAAACTGGTCTGTAGTAGTATAACCAACATAGCCAGTGAACTTGGGAAATGAGAGTTTCTAATTTGGCGGCTGCGGGGAAGAAAACGGTGGCCAGCTGGAAAAACAACTGGGAAACCGGGAGGAAAAAACAACACAGCTGTAACTTCTAAAGCCTTATAGATACATTAGGAAAGGTAACTTTCTGCAAAACAAAAGCGGAAAGGCCTGGGGAAGGCACCCTCCTGAGCTCAGCCCAGGGGGGAGTACTTTTCCTTTCAGGCGCCAGTAGTCTTTAAAGCTGTGAGAAAAATAAAGATGTTAGGGCTCAAAGGCCAGTTAGGTCTTCCCTCTTCAATTTATCACTTGTTTTCTTGATCTATAACCTCTATGATAAGGCGCATAAAAATGAAGGCAAAACAGCACCTGATCTTGGTCCTTTGGGCCTGGAATCCCAGCACTTCCGAGGTTCAGGTGATCCTCCTGTCTCCTCCTAGGGCTACATAAATGAGTTCCAGATTAGGCTGGATTTCAATGTGGGATCCTTTTCAAAAAGAGAACAAAACAAAAAGTGAGAAATCAAGACCTTGACTAGTCCTTCCAATCCAAGTCTACCATGTAATCTTGTCCAAAAAAAGATATTCACAGTCTACAGCCTGAAACGTTTACAAAGGGGCGCGGGGGGGGGCGGGGGGGACTAAATCCACTGAGAGCTCCGGATCTCAAAATAGGGACTTGAGTCTTCCCCTTAAGGCTATGTGCCTGTGGTACTATTTTCTGTGCTTATGGATAAGAGGCTATTGTCTGCTCAGTTCGTCTCTTCCTGGTTCTTCTCAAGTGGGAGCAAGCTCTTCCCTCAAAAAGAGAATCATGGTATATTTATTTGCAACAAGAATTGTATTGCAGAGCCCTGAAGTGAGTCATGCTGGCCCACTAATCTACCTCCCACTACCTCCAATGCAGAATGGCAAATCCAAAGGAGCTCTGAGGGCTCTCCAGCTCAAAGTCTGTATGTTTGAAAGTAGGTGTTAACCTTTTAATTTTGAGCCTGCTCTCTTCCTGTGATTTCAGTGGAAAGGGGTGATCATATGACACTTCCTGAGGGGCTGAAACTTGTAGAGAAAAGAATAGACGTGGGGACAAATGGCACTAGAAGACAGACGACAATAGCACAGATGCTAGATAGTTCTTTTGTTGTTGTTCTTTCTGGGTGGCTCTGATGAATATTAGTTTTTAAGCTTGAGCTTTAGTGTCCATGGTAAGCACTTCACAGTAGAATGGAACACTCAAATGGCAGATTTGGTTTTTATGAACAACCAGATGTAGGACAATTGGTTAATCTAATTGAACATTCAACAAGGGGCTCTAGAAATAGAGCTTTTTGTTATTCAAGATCTACTTTGTCTGAATGTAAAATTCCTCTGTTGGATTGATCGATGCAATATCACTGTTCATTTGCATTCTATCAACATATCCTAATAGACTTATTTCCGAAACTACCTCACCAAAGTGAAGGATTTTCTAGCACTGCTGAAAGATTATGGGGGGAAAAAACCCCTGTACCTTTCACTTTGCGATTTTAAAAAAAGAGATTGAAGCAGAGGTAACAAACTTTCCGTGCTCTAGAAACCTTTTGCTGCTATACCTATTTCAGTTTTATATGGGAAATTTTAATCGATGTTTCGAGGAACACATTGCTTTGATATGGTTTCGGCTCTTTTTTTCCTGAGACCTGTTCTCTCTGTGTAGCCTGGAACGCACTCTGTAGACCAGGCTAGCCTCCAACTCCAACTACCTCTGTCTCCCAAGCGCTGGCAATAAAGGTATGTGCCACCATACCCAGCTGGCTGTTTTGGCTCTTTACGGAGGAAAGTCTTACGATATTAGAAGTATGAACTATCATTCAGGAATATGCAGAACAAATGATACAGATCGCTATATTCTCCTTTATTCACCCTCCTGGTCCTTTCCTCCTCCACCATGATATTTTTTAATTTGTTGAAAGCACATTTCATGGGTATCCAACCAGAAGTTGAATAAAAAATTTAAACTAAACATTGTCTCTTTTAGGTAGCCATATTTATTTATATATTTTAAGACAGGGTTTCTCTATGTAGTCCTGGATGTTTAGGAACTTGCTATGTAGCCCTGACTTGCCTCAAACTCAAAGAGATCCTCCCGGTACTGACATTAAAGACTTGTTCAGGGTTGGGGATTTAGCTCAGTGGTAGAGCGCTTGCCTAGGAAGCGCAAGGCCCTGGGTTGGTCCCCAGCTCCGGAAAAAAGAACCAAAAAAAAAAAAGACACCCAGGCTATAATAGTCTCTTTTTGTTTTGTTGGGGAGTTGTTTGTTTGTTTATTTGAGACAGGGTTTCTCTGTGTAGCCCTGGCCGTCCTAGAACTAGCTCTGTAGATCAGGTTGGCCTAGAACTGTAGATCTTTATCTGCCTACCTCTGCCTCCTGAGTGTTTTTAATAAACAGAGCCTAGGCAGGTAGTGGTGGTGCACACTTTTGATCCCAGCACTCAAGAGGCAGAGGCAAGTGGATCTCTGAGTTCAAGGCCAGCCAGCCTGGGTTACTGAGTGAGTTCTAGGACAACTAGAGCTGCACAGAGGAACCCTGTCTTGAAAAACAAAAATTAATTAACTAAATTGAATTTAAAAAATAAACAGAGAAGGGTTGGGGATTTAGCTCAGTGGTAGAGCGCTTGCCTAGGAAGCGCAAGGCCCTGGGTTCGGTCCCCAGCTCCGAAAAAAAAGAAAAAGAACCAAAAAAAAATAAATAAATAAACAGAGAATGTTAGTACCTACTTGTAATCCTAGTACTTAGGAGGCAGAGGCAGGAGGATCAGGAAATCAAGGTCTTTATCTATGAAAAGCCAGCCTGAGCTACACAGACAGATCCAGTCTCAAAAATAAATAACACACTTTGAAAAGTTGAATTTTGCTGTACTTTCATTTTCATCTATGTTTTGTGCATTTTTAAAAATAGCTCTACATTTTAAAATCTTGCCAATATGATAAGAAGTATCAGTGATTCCAGAGTTAAAGGATAGAGGCAGCAAGTTAATTGCAAGTTCAAGGCCAGCCTAGCTTCTAGTGAGTTACAGGCCAGCCCTGGTACACTGTAAGATATTGTCTCAAAAGATACAAATGTATGCCAACAAAATAGCAAATGCTGCTTTTTCTGCTGTTAAACTGAAACAAATGAGCCCAAGGCAGAAAAACAACATGAATTACCTCCCAAGAAACCTGAGATAGCTCTACAGGCTGAGGCAATGATGGAGGGGGATTCCAGACTAGCCTGAGCTATGGTGCATACCTTTAATCCCAACACACAGAAGGTAAAAGCAGGCTCTGAGAGTTCAAGGGTAACAAGGGTAACTTATAGCAAGTTTCAGGCAACCCTGGGCTACACAATGAGAGTATTTCAAAAGGGGGCTGGGGAGTAACGGTGGCATTGAAGAAGTGGCTCAGTGGTTATGAGCATGTATTGCTTTTCCAGAGGTCCTGAGTTCAATTCCCAGCCCCCACATCAGGTGGCTCACAGCCATCTGTGTAGCTCCAGCCCCATGGGCTCCAACTCCTTCAGCCTTCATGAACACCTACACACATGCACACTCGCATACACAGAATATTTTAAATGTAAATGCATACGTAGATTAAAATTTTCAAAAATAGTTCCTGTTTTTTTTTTCTTTTTTCTGGAGCTGGGGACTGAACCCAGGGCCTTGCGCTTGCTAGGCAAGCGCTCTACCACTGAGCTAAATCCCCAACCAGTTCCTGTTTTTTAAAATTTATTTATTTATTTTAAATACGAATGTAGAACAGGGCATACAGATGGTTGTGAACCACCATGTGGTTGCTGGGAATTGAACTCAGGACCTCTGGAAGAACAGTCAATGCTCTTAACTGCTGAGTCATCTCTCCAGCCCCCTCCTTTTTTTCTTTAAAGATTTATTTATTTATTATATATAAGTACACTGTAGCTATCATCAGACACACCAGAAGAGGGTATCGGATCTCTTTACAGATGGTTGTGAGCCACCATGTGGTTGCTGGGAATTGAACTCATGACCTCTGGAAGAGCAGTCGGGTGCTCTTAACCGCTGAGCCAACTCTCCAGCCTCCCCCCTCCTTTTTTTTTAAAGATTTATTCATTATATGTAAGCACACTGTAACTGTCTTAAGATACACCAGAGGGGTTAGGGATTTAGCTCAGTGGTAGAGCGCTTGCCTAGCAAGCACAAGGCCCTGGGTTTGGTCCCCAGCTCCGAAAAAAAGAAGAAAAAAAAAGACACACCAGAAGAGGGCATCAGATCTTATTACAGATGGTTGTGAGCCACCATGTGGTTGCTGGGATTTGAACTCAGGACCTCTGGAAGAGCAGTCTGTGCTCTTAACCACTGAGCCATTTCTCCAGCACCCCCCCTTTTTTTTTAATTTAGTAATTTGAGGTCATTTTTTCCCCCTGAATCAATCATCAGGAGGACAATCAGTTGTTATTTTCAAAAGCGCAGCCTTGCAATTTAGCACTTCGGGAGGCCTTGCCCAGAAATGGTTCTAGTTGCACAGCTTCAAAGGAAAATGTTTCCTTTTTCAGATGGAAAAAATAACTCTGCGATATTTCTTTCCATTCTTCTCCCCCTCCAATCCCTTCCACCCCTCACTCCCAAATCCCAACATAAAAGACTTCTAAGAGGCTAGCTTCCATGAAATGCGATTAAAAAAATAATTAACAAAACAGTAACAACAAAAACCCACAACACGGGGTTGGGGATTTAGCTCAGTGGTAGAGAGCTTGCCTAGGAAGTGCAAGGCCCTGGGTTTGGTCCCCAGCTCCGAAAAAAGAAAAAAAAAAAGACAAACCAGAAAAGGGCATCAGATCTTATTACAGATGATTGTGAGCCACCATGTGGTTGCTGGGATTTGAACTCAGGACCTCTGGAAGAGCAGTCTGTGCTCTTAACCACTGAGCCATTTCTCCAGCACCCCCCCCCCTTTTTTTTAATTTAGTAATTTGAGGTCATTTTTTCCCCCTGAATCAATCATCAGGAGGACAATCAGTTGTTATTTTCAAAAGCGCAGCCTTGCAATTTAGCACTTCCGGAGGCCTTGCCCAGAAATGGTTCTAGTTGCACAGCTTCAAAGGAAAATGTTTCCTTTTTCAGATGGAAAAAATAACTCTGCGATATTTCTTTCCATTCTTCTCCCCCTCCAATCCCTCCCACCCCTCACTCCCAAATCCCAACATAAAAGACTTCTAAGAGGCTAGCTTCCATGAAATGCGATTAAAAAAATAATTAACAAAACAGTAACAACAAAAACCCACAACACGGGGTTGGGGATTTAGCTCAGTGGTAGAGAGCTTGCCTAGGAAGCACAAGGCCCTGGGTTTGGTCCCCAGCTCCAAAAAAAGAAAAAAAAAAGACACACCAGAAGGGGGCATCAGATCTTATTACAGATGGTTGTGAGCCACCATGTGGTTGCTGGGATTTGAACTCAGGACCTCTGGAAGAGCAGTCTGTGCTCTAACCACTGAGCCATTTCTCCAGCACCCCTTTTTTTTAATTTAGTAATTTGAGGTCATTTTTTCCCCCTGAATCAATCATCAGGAGGACAATCAGTTGTTATTTTCAAGAGCGCAGCCTTGCAATTTAGCACTTCCGGAGGCCTTGCCCAGAAATGGTTCTAGTTGCACAGCTTCAAAGGAAAATGTTTCCTTTTTCAGATGGAAAAAATAACTCTGCGATATTTCTTTCCATTCTTCTCCCCCTCCAATCCCTCCCACCCCTCACTCCCAAATCCCAACATAAAAGACTTCTAAGAGGCTAGCTTCCATGAAATGCGATTAAAAAAATAATTAACAAAACAGTAACAACAAAAACCCACAACACGGGGATGGGGATTTAGCTCAGTGGTAGAGAGCTTGCCTAGCAAGCGCAAGGCCCTGGGTTTGGTCCCCAGCTCCGAAAAAAAAAAAAAGACACACCAGAAGAGGGCATCAGATCTTATTACAGATGGTTGTGAGCCACCATGTGGTTGCTGGGATTTGAACTCAGGACCTCTGGAAGAGCAGTCTGTGCTCTTAACCACTGAGCCATTTCTCCAGCACCCCCCCTTTTTTTTTAATTTAGTAATTTGAGGTCATTTTTTCCCCCTGAATCAATCATCAGGAGGACAATCAGTTGTTATTTTCAAAAGCGCAGCCTTGCAATTTAGCACTTCGGGAGGCCTTGCCCAGAAATGGTTCTAGTTGCACAGCTTCAAAGGAAAGTGTTTCCTTTTTCAGATGGAAAAAATAACTCTGCGATATTTCTTTCCATTCTTCTCCCCCTCCAATCCCTCCCACCCCTCACTCCCAAATCCCAACATAAAAGACTTCTAAGAGGCTAGCTTCCATGAAATTCGATTAAAAAAATAATTAACAAAACAGTAACAACAAAAACCCACAACACGGGGTTGGGGATTTAGCTCAGTGGTAGAGAGCTTGCCTAGGAAGCACAAGGCCCTGGGTTTGGTCCCCAGCTCCGAAAAAAGAAAAAAAAAAGACACACCAGAAGAGGGCATCAGATCTTATTACAGATGGTTGTGAGCCACCATGTGGTTGCTGGGATTTGAACTCAGGACCTCTGGAAGAGCAGTCTGTGCTCTTAACCACTGAGCCATTTCTCCAGCACCCCCTTTTTTTTTTTAATTTAGTAATTTGAGGTCATTTTTTCCCCCTGAATCAATCATCAGGAGGACAATCAGTTGTTATTTTCAAAAGCGCAGCCTTGCAATTTAGCACTTCCGGAGGCCTTGCCCAGAAATGGTTCTAGTTGCACAGCTTCAAAGGAAAATGTTTCCTTTTTCAGATGGAAAAAATAACTCTGCGATATTTCTTTCCATTCTTCTCCCCCTCCAATCCCTCCCACCCCTCACTCCCAAATCCCAACATAAAAGACTTCTAAGAGGCTAGCTTCCATGAAATGCGATTAAAAAATAATTAACAAAACAGTAACAACAAAACCCACAACACGGGGGTTGGGGATTTAGCTCAGTGGTAGAGCTTGCCTAGGAAGCACAAGGCCCTGGGTTTGGTCCCCAGCTCCAAAAAAAAAAAAAAAAGACACACCAGAAGAGGGCATCAGATCTTATTACAGATGGTTGTGAGCCACCATGTGGTTGCTGGGATTTGAACTCAGGACCTCTGGAAGAGCAGTCTGTGCTCTTAACCACTGAGCCATTTCTCCAGCACCCCCTTTTTTTTTTAATTTAGTAATTTGAGGTCATTTTTTCCCCCTGAATCAATCATCAGGAGGACAATCAGTTGTTATTTTCAAAAGCGCAGCCTTGCAATTTAGCACTTCCGGAGGCCTTGCCCAGAAATGGTTCTAGTTGCACAGCTTCAAAGGAAAATGTTTCCTTTTTCAGATGGAAAAAATAACTCTGCGATATTTCTTTCCATTCTTCTCCCCCTCCAATCCCTCCCACCCCTCACTCCCAAATCCCAACATAAAAGACTTCTAAGAGGCTAGCTTCCATGAAATCACGATTAAAAAAATTAACAAAACAGTAACAACAAAAACCCACAACACGGGGTTGGGGGATTTAGCTCAGTGGTAGAGAGCTTGCCTAGGGAAGCACAAGGCCCTGGGTTTGGTCCCCAGCTCGAAAAAAAAAAAAAAAGACACACCAGAAGAGGGCATCAGATCTTATTACAGATGGTTTGTGAGCCACCATGTGGTTGCTGGGATTTGAACTCAGGACCTCTGGAAGAGCAGTCTGTGCTCTTAACCACTGAGCCATTTCTCCAGCACCCCCTTTTTTTTTTTTTAATTTAGTAATTTGAGTCATTTTTCCCCTGAATCAATCATCAGGAGGACAATCAGTTGTTATTTTCAAAAGCGCAGCCTTGCAATTTAGCACTTCCGGAGGCCTTGCCCAGAAATGGTTCTAGTTGCACAGCTTCAAAGGAAAATGTTTCCTTTTTCAGATGGAAAAAATAACTCTGCGATATTTCTTTCCATTCTTCTCCCCCTCCAATCCCTTCCACCCCTCACTCCCAAATCCCAACATAAAAGACTTCTAAGAGGCTAGCTTCCATGAAATGCGATTAAAAAATAATTAACAAAACAGTAACAACAAAAACCCACAACACGGGGTTGGGGATTTAGCTCAGTGGTAGAGAGCTTGCCTAGGAAGCGCAAGGCCCTGGGTTTGGTCCCCAGCTCCAAAAAAAGAAAAAAAAAACACACCAGAAGGGGGCATCAGATCTTATTAAGATGGCTGTGAGCCACTCTGTAGTTGCTGGGATTTGAACTCAGGACCTCTGGAAGAGCAGTCTGTGCTCTTAACCACTGAGCCATTTCTCCAGCACCCCTTTTTTTTTTTAATTTAGTAATTTGAGGTCATTTTTTCCCCTGAATCAATCATCAGGAGGACAATCAGTTGTTATTTTCAAAAGCGCAGCCTTGCAATTTAGCACTTGGGAGGCCTTGCCCAGAAATGGTTCTAGTTGCACAGCTTCAAAGGAAAGTGTTTCCTTTTCAGATGGAAAAAATAACTCTAGATATTTCTTTCCATTCTTCTCCCCCCTCAATCCCTCCCCCCCTCACTCCCAAATCCCAACATAAAAGACTTCTAAGAGGCTAGCTTCCATGAAATGCGATTAAAAAATAATTAACAAAACAGTAACAACAAAAACCCACAACACGGGGTTGGGTTTAGCTCAGTGGTAGAGAGCTTGCCTGGAAAGCGCAAGGCCCTGGGTTTGGTCCCCAGCTCCAAAAAAAAAAAAAAAAAAAAAACAAACAAACAAACAAAAAAAAACCACAACACAGTACTCTAGGTTCTGCTTTAATGTCCTGCAATCCTGTATGTGAGGACGAGCAGATGCTACAGCTGCACGGCCGTTGCAGATTTTCCCAAAAGCTATTTAGTATTCCTAGCAATTAATTTGGATAGCCCTTAAGTGAAGAGTCTGAAACACACTCAGGTGGTCCTATTTACTAGCAACAAAAGGAATTTTCAACCAGAAGCCTACTTCTCTGTTCTTTGTTGTATAGTCTGTTATAGTACTTTAATTGTCCATCTGACAATACTGCCTCTTTTATGCTGTGGTCGGAAATTAATCCACTTACAAAATTAAGATTGAATAGCCAAACTTGAATTCTAGCTTTAAAACCGACTGTGAGTTTTACTTCCCCTATATTTACACTCTCCACACCTCAGCTAGGAGGAAAAGGAGTTGATTATATGTCTCCTGTGGTTAAACACTGGTGATTTAAACAAAAATGTCCGGGTCTATCTTTGCTGTATTTCTAACTTTTAATTTTCAGAGTGTCTCGGGAATTTGGATGCTCCTTCTTTTGGTCTGATTGTCTAAGAACCAGCCCACAATCTTATCGTCTCTTCAGAAAGGACCATGCAAACTTAAAAAAATAAAATAAAATAAAAAAAACAGAAAACATTAACCGTTTTTATTTTTTTTAAGATTTAGTTGTATTTTTAATTCAACTGTGTGTGTGTGTGTGTGTGTGTGTGTGTGTGTGTGCGCGCGCGCGCGCGCGCGCGCACGCATGTGGCTGTGCCATTTCTTAGAGCTGGTTTTACAGGTGCTTATATAGAGTCACTTTAGGCTACCGAGAATTGAACCTGGTTCCTCCAAACTCTAGTCCTCTCAAGAGTAGTTCTCTCTATTAACTGCTGAGTGCTGAGTATCTTTCCACACCCAAAACAAAATCTTTTTTTTTTCAGGCAGTGTCTCACAGTGTAACCCTGGCTGTCCTAGAATTCACTATGCAGACCAGGCTGGCCCGGAACTCATAGTCATCAGCCTGCTTTGGCTTCCTAAGTATGTAAAGAAACTGATAGTCTCTATATAGCAAGGGAATTTGTAGATGACTTACAGTCTGTAGTCCAACTCCCCAACAATGGTCATCTGTGAATGGGATAGCCAAGGACCTAGTAGTTGCTCAGTCCCACTAGGCTAATTGTTTGAGCTGGTCTTCTGTAGAAGTAGATTCCAACAGATGTTCTGGCAAGTAAATGCAAGCAGATAAAGGAGGGCAAATCTTCCTTCTTTGACTGTCCTCATATTGGCCTCCAGCAGAAGGTGTGGCCCAGATTAAAGGTGTGTACTACCATGCCTAAATCTGGGACTTATTTTGTCCCAGGCTGATCTGGAACTCAGAAATCTCCTAGCCTTAGTCTCCTGAGATTCATAGCCTCTATACCTCAAGATCTCCATGCCAAGATCCAGGTCAGAAACTGTCTTCCAGCCTCAAGATCAGGATCACAGGTGGGCCTTCCAATTCTGGATCGTAGTTCATTCCAGATATAGTCAAGTTGACAACCAGGAATAGCCATTACAGCTGGCTTAGCCATTTTAAATTACATCTACTTATTTCTTTATGAGGGCAGGGGGACACATGCCACAGTATACTTGTGAAGGTCAGAGGACAACTTTGGGAAGTTAGTTATCTCCCTTCACCATGTGGATCGCAGGGAATCAAACTCAAGCTACGGGTTTAGCTGAAATAGCCTTTACTACCTAAGCCACTTTACCAGACCTTCTTAACCTAATTTTGTTTGTTTGTATTTTGAGACAGGGTCTCACTGATTAGTCTTGGCTGGCTTGGAGCTCTCTATGTAGACCATGCTGGCCTCAAACACACAGAGGTCTGCCTTACTCTGCCTTCTGAATGCTGGGATAAAAGGCGTGCACTACCACTCCTGACATCTTAACCCTTTTAAGTGTACAGTTCAGGTCTGAGATGGCTCAATTGGGTAAAAACAGTCCTCACGGGAATCCAATGACCAGAGTTGTACCCCAGAAACCACAGTTCAGGGAGAAAATTAATCTCACAAATTACCCTCTGACATATGCTGTCACCATGTTTCTCTTGCAGTACTGGCTGGTTTTGTGTGTCAACTTGACACAAGCTGGAGTTAACACAGAGAAAGGAGCCTCCCTTGAGGAAATGTCTCCATGAGATCCAGCTGTAAGGCATTTTCTCAACTAGTGATCAAGCAGGGAGGACTGAGCCTATTGCGGGTGGATCCATCCCTGGGCTGGTAGTCCTAGGTTCTATAAGACAGCAAGCTGAAGGACTGGAGAGATGGCTCTTAAGCACCAACTGCTCTTCCAGAGGTCCTGAGTTCAGTTCCCAGCACCTACATGGTGGCTCACAACCATCTGTAATGTTGTGTGTCTGAAGACAGTGTACTCATATACATAAAAAATGAATGAAAAGTTGTTGGGGATTTAGCTCAGTGGTAGAGCGCTTGCCTAGCAAACACAAGGCCCTGGGTTCAGTCCTCAACTCCAAAAAAAAAAAAAAAAAAAAAAAAAAAAGAAAAAAAAAAAAAAAAAAAAAGAAAAGAAAAAAGAAAAGCAAGCTGAGCAGGGGAAGCAAGCCAGTAAATAACGTCCCTCCATGGCCTCTGCATCAGCTCCTGCTTCCTGACCTGCTTGAGTTCCAGTCCTGACTTCCTTTAGTGATGAACAGCAACATGGAAGTGTGAGCTGAATAAACCCTTCCCTTCCCAACTTGCTTCTTGGTCCTGATGTTTGTGCAGGAATAGAAACCCTGACTAAGACATTCACCCAGTATGCTGTGTCTTACACACACACACACATAAACACACACACACACATACACACACACACACACACACACACACACGAGGTCCAATCTGGGCCAGTTTCCAGGTTGTTGACCTCTTATCCCAAGAACTGAAAATAGGGCTCACCCAGGCTTGCAAAAATTAACAGCATAACTTTATTCAGAGTAAACCTATAGTGTAGATTACAGAGGGCCGCCAAGTGCTAGATTTTGAGGGCCCCAAGCCTGGAGTCTCTTCTTCTTCTGGGATCTCTGGTTACTGAAGCATGCCATTTGGGTTGTTGTCTACCTCGATATGCACGCCCAATTATACAGAGGCAGAAGATGGCGTGATAGTTTTGTCAACTTGACACAACCTAGAATCACCTGGGAAGAATTTCCATGAGGGACTGTCCACATTGAGTTGGCCTGGAGGTATGCCTTTGGGGGGACTGTCTTAGCTAATTGATGAAGAGAGAGCTGGTCCTACACTATATGCAAAGGAGAAACCAAGTTGAGCAAGCAGGAGATTGTTGATATTCAGGCATTCATTTCTTTCTGCTCCTGATTGTGAGTGGGATGGACTAGTTGTTTGAAAGTTCCTGCCTTGACTTTCCCACCACAACGGTAGACTGCCACGTGGAATTGTAAACAAACATAAGCCCCATTTCCCTCTAAGTCACCTTTGTCAGTCTTTTGTTTTTGAAACGGAGTCCCTCTATGTAATCCTGGCTGTCCTAGAACTCAATGTAGATCAGGCTGGCCTTGAACTTACAGAGATCTGCCTGTCTCTGTCTCTGGAGTGCTAGAATTTGCCTGGCTTTAAAAAAAAATCTGTCACAGCAACAAAGATGAGACTGGAATAGATGGTGAAGAACAGAGGCTGCTCTCTAAACAGTTCTTAAAGAATACAGTTTTGTGTTACTGCACAAGCACCCTAAACAGTCTTTTTATTCTTCCTGCTTGGGAATATACATTTCAATAGAAACTACCTAAATTTCAGCCAGGCATAGTGGTACCTTTAGTCCCAGTACTCAGGAGCCAAAGGCAGGCAGATCTCTAAGTTTGAGGTCAGCCTGGTCTACATACAGAGCAAATTCCAGGACAGCTTAGGCTATACAGAGAAACCCTGTCCCAGAAAACTAAAATAAATAAATAAATAATTTTTTTAAAGAAACATAAGCTGTTGTTTAGAGACACGGAGTATTAGTAGCCTGCTGAGGGACAGGATTCCAAGAGTTCTGAAGTTGCTAGGTGCATTGTTTGGAGGGATGAATGTGATTAGAGATCTTTTTTTGTCTTTTCTTTTTTGTTTTCTTCCTTTTCTCTTTTCTTTTCTCTTCTTTCTTTCTTTGGAGTTAGGGGATGGGGTTGGGGTGGGTGGGGTTGGGGGGGGTGGGTAGGATTCAAGACAGGGTTTCTCTGTGTAGCCTTAGGTCCTGGAACTCTGTTTGTAGTCCAGGCTGGCCTCAAACTCAAAGATTCACTTGCCTCTGCCTCCTCAGTGCTTGGATAAAAGGTGTGCGCCACCACCATCTAGCTAGCACTTGAAGATCTTTGATGTCAGTATTAGAGACCCCATTCCTAAAGATCCTAACAGCTGCTTCTCGGTAAAGAGCTGGACCATAAAATAGCATCAATGGGAAGGAAAAACATAGCAGGCTTCATATTGCATGCCGAAAATAGGTGAAAGGGTGTAGAGCCAGAAGAACATGTGGGGTATCAAAATAGCTCTGGAATTCAGCCTGGGCTTCCATCTCAGTGCTGCTCCCTGTGGTCTTCAACTACAACTGCTCTTTATCTCTGGGCACTAGTACCACTTGACAGTTCTTCCACACTTGACCTTAGGCCACCTAAAGTGTGAGCCAAAATGAAGTCAATACCCTGGTGTAGAAGCCCTCCATGGTCATATATCGTCTGCTTCATGCACAGATGTCAGCCCTCCTCCTGCTTATGCAGCTGCAGCTGCTGCCACATGTCCTTGTGCTCACACTTAGCATCACTCATGCACATTGCACCTCCCTAAAAAGATCATGCTACTTTCGCTACCTTGTCCTCAAGCCAGAAAGCCCATCCCCTCCGTCCTAGCCTGCTTGACAAATTCTTTAATTTCATTTCTTTTGTTGAGCCATGGTTTCCATGCATCCCAAGCTAGCCTCAAACTCAATGGCTTTGAACTTCTGATTGTCCTGTCTTTACCTCCCTAGTTCTTAGATTTTTATAGGTTTACTCACCACTGTACCTAGTCTTTTTTTATTTTCTTTTTTAAAGTTTTATTTTATTATTTTGTGTGTATGGGTGCTTTGCCTGCATGTATATGTATACGCCATAAGAATACAATGTCCTGGGGGCTGGAGAGCTGGCTCAGTGATTAAGAGCACTGACTGCTCTTCCAGAGGTCCTGAGTTCAATTCCCAGCAACCACATGGTGGCTCACAACCATCTGTAATGAGATCTGATGTCCTCTTCTGGTGTGTCTGAAGACAGCTACAGTGTACTCATATACATAAAATAAATAAATAAATCTTTTAACAAAAAAAAGAATACAACGTCCCTAGATGCCAGAAAAGAACATATAGTTTTACTGCTGTGAGCAGACACCATGATCAAGACAACATTTAAATGGGGCTGGCTCACAGGTTCAGAGGTTCAAAGGTTCAGTCCACTGTCATCAACTCAGGAACCTGGAAGCATCCAGACAAGCATGGTACAGGAGGAACTGAGAGTTCTACATCTTCATCTGAAGGCTGCTAGCAGAATACTCACTTCCAGGCAGCTAGGGTGAGAGATTTATTACCCAGAAGTCAAATAGGATGACCCACACACAGTGACACACATACTCCAACAAGGCCACAACTTCTAATACTGCCATTCCCTGGGTCAAGCATGTACAAACCATTATCCATACCCTGGAGCTGGAGTTACAGTTGTGAGCTGCCTTGTGGCTACAAGAGCAGTAGTAAGTGCTCTTAACCACTGAGCCATCTCTCCATCTCTCTCACAACAGGGTTTCTCTGTGTAATTCTGGCTGTCATGGCTCTCAAGGCTGGCCCCAGAGATCCACCTGCCTTTGCTTCCCAAGTGCTGGGACTAAAGTTGTGCACCACCATTACCTAGCTCTCCTCTGTTTCTTTTTCTTTATTTCAAATATTTATTTAGTTATATAAGTACCCTGTCACTGTCTTCAGACATATCAGAGGAGGGCATCAGGTCCCATTACAGATGGTTGTGAGCCATCATGTGGTTGCTGGGATTTGAACTCAGGACCTCTGGAAGAGCAGTCAGTGCTCTTAACCACTGAGCCATCTCTCCAGCCCCCCTCCTCTGTTTCTTAATGTCAGCTCATGCAGTACTTTTTAAATTTCAGAATGGAATTTGCCAATGCAATTAATTTTGAACATAAATATCCATAGTTTTCTCTTAATGAAAAAATATTGCCTGTAATCATTGTTTCTTGAATAGCTGATCAAGTTATTACTATGGAGCATTTTCTAAAATATTTTTACTAGAAAAATATTGTATAAATTGATATTCAAAGTATTAAAACATTGTTATATAACACTGGGCCATTTAAATACAAATGTTTTGTTTTTATATTGCCATTAAGATATTGAGCATTGCTCTTGCTCTTTGCTCTGTTCTTTTCCCCTCTTCCCCTTTGTCCCTTCTCTCCCCATTCCCCTCCCCCCTTCCCTCCATGTGCTCATGGCACGCCTTTACTCCTCTCCTCTTCTACTCTTTTTCTCTCATTAAACCTCTCCAGGTGGAAAAAAAACATATTGAGCATTGCCAAGTGTGGCAAATGCCTTTGATTCCTACCTTTAAACCCAGCATTCAGGACGCAGAGGCTTGCAGATCTCTGAGAGTTCGAGGCTAGCCTGTATATAGAGAGAATTCTAGAAGAGCCAGAGCTACATAGTAGAAAGACCCTGTCTCTGAAAAGAAGATGATATTGAGGATTAGGGGACTCAGTGGTCAAAAGCACTTACTCTTCCAGAAGACCTGACTTCGTTTCGAAGTACACACATGGTGGCTGACAACCATCCTTAACCCCATGTCGTGGTTAGGGTTTTACTGCTGTGAACAGACACCATGGCCATGGCAAGTCTTATAAAGGACAACATTTAATTGAGGCTGACTTACAGGTTCAGACTCAAGTTCATTATCATCAAGGTGGGAACAGGGCAGCATCCAGGCAGGCATGGTGTAAGCAGAGCTGAGAGTTCTACATCTTCATCTGAAGGCTGCTAGCAGAATACTGACTCCCAGGCAGCTAGTACTAGGGTATTACAGCCCAAGCCCACAGTGACACACCTGTTCCAACAAGGTCACACCTCCAATAGTGTCACTCCCTGGGCTAAGTATATACAAACCATCACATTTCACTCCCTGGCCTCCATAGGCTTGTTCAAACATATGAGTTTATGGGGGCCATACCTAAACTTAGCATAATACATAATACATTTAACCGAACTTCAAAAGTCTCCATAGTGTGGAGCACTTTGGGGGCCACTTCTAGGAATTTGGCAGGAATTTGATATATCAGGCTGGGACAATGAAGCAGGCTCAAGGCAAATACAGGTGAGGAATGTATTGTATTCCTTGTATCTGGATCATCCTGATAAACCCTAAACCTGGTGATCTTGGGACTTTGTTTATTGCTTTGGTTTTTGCCCTGATTGTTCCTTGACTACTTTATTTATGCTTTGTTTGTTCCTTAACTGCTTTGTTTATGCCTTGAGGACTGACCATATTCTTTGTATGTACTCAGAATGAAATAAAAGTGGACTGGAAAAAAATTAAACTTGCCTTCAGCCTCAGAACTGGCTGGGGTCATGATACAATGTTGTCTAAGTGTCTTTTTTTCTTTTTAATCCTCGATCCTGCCCTGGAAAACCTGTTGACTTACTGAACTGGCTTGGTCACCGTAGTCTATAACAGTCTTAACAATGTTAAAAGTCCAAAGTTCAAAGTCTCTTCTGAGACTCATCCAGTCACTTAACCGTAATCCCCAAATCAAGACAGGAAAGCAGCTGGGCAAACTCCAAATTGCATCTCTATCTGATGTCAAAAGGAGTCTTCAGAAATATCCTGGGGTTCGAACATCTCAAACATCTTGGGGTCTCCAAGGCAACTCCAAAGTCACAGCTTCTTGTTTCAATGTCTGGGATCCACACATGATCTTCTGAGCTCCTCCAAAGGGCTGGTGCCACTCCTCCAGCTCTGCCCTCTGTAGCACTCTAAACTCAGGTTGATCCACTCCACTGTTGTTGCTGTTCTTGCTGATCACCCCATGTACTGGCATCTCCAAAAACTGGGGCTGGCTTACAGGTTCACTGCTACTAGGCTTCACCAATAGCCAGTCATAGGCCCTCTTCATGGTGCCAAGCCTCAACTCCTTTGAATGACCCCTTCAAGTCCTGGGCCATCAACTACAACTGAGGTGCACCTTCACTAATGGCTTACCACAGCTTCTAACAGTGCCAAGCCTCAGCTGCTCTTCATGATCCCTCCATGCCTTCCAAACCAGTACCACCTGGGTGATTCTTCACATTACCAAGTGCAGCTGCAGTGAGGTACAACCTTGGTTATCTCTGGAACACAGCTTCTTTGTGCTCTCAGAAAACACTTCCCAGAAGATTTCACCTCAGTGATGCTGGTCTCGTCTTAATCACCACTAATTGTCCTAGTAGTCTCCTCCTCTTGACTATAAAGCCAGAGACACATGGTCTAAGCTGCTGGGTTCTGTTGCTTGCTGGGTATGGAGCATGGGCCCCTTGTTCTATTACATTAGCACTTGCTTTCTGTTTTCCAACACCTTTACTGCTTAAACGTAGCTGTCCTAGATCTTGCTCTGTAGATTGACCTTGAACTCATCACCTGGGACTCAAGGTGTGTACCATCATGCCTGGATCTAAATTTAGCTGGGTAGGATCTTGCCCCAAAATCCCACTCCCTTAATTTGTTATCTCCTAGAACACAGGATTCAGGTCCATTTCTCTTCCTGGTGCCCCTTTAATACTCAAATCACATGTTTTATATTTTTCCTTTTTTCTTTTAAAGATTTATTTATTTATTATATATAAGTACACTGTAGCTGTCTTCAGACACACCAGAAGAGGGCATCAAATCCCATTACAGATGGTTCTGAGCCACCATGTGGTTGCTGGGATTTGAACTCAGGGCCTCTGGAAGAGCAGTCTGTGCTCTTAAACTACTGAGTCATCTCTCCAGGCCCATATTTTTCCTTTCTAAGTTTGCTACACTTGCTCAAAATGCTCATGAGGAGACTTAACCAGAGAACAGTCTCTGATGGGCATTTCTGGGACTTCCTTTGTCAATGTAATTAATCTGAGTCTCTTCACCTTAGCCTCAGGCAGACTCTTCAGACAAGAGCAAATTAGCCACATTCTTTACCAAAATACCACAAAAATGTCTCTAGGCCACAAATTGAAATTCTCCACCGAAACCTCTTGGGCTAGGTCCCCATAATTCAAATCATTCTCAGTAACACAGTCTTCCATATTCCTACTAGGATAGCCCATTAAGCCCCACTTAAAGCACTCCACAGCTTTCTAAATCCAAAGTCCCCAAATCCACATTCTTCCAAACAAGAGCATGGTCAGACCTATCAAATCAATACCCCACTCCTGGTACCAATTTCTATCTTAGGGTTTTAATGCTGTGAACAAACACCATGACCATGGCAAGTCTTATAAAAGACAACAATTAACTGGGCCTGGCTTACAGGTTCAGAGGTTTAGGCCATAATCATCAAGGCAGGAACATGGCAACATCCAGGCAGGCCTGGTGCAGGAGCAGTTGAGAATTCTACAGTTTCATCTGAAGACTGCTAGCAGCATACTGGCTTCCAGGCAGCTAGGATTAGAGTATTAAAACCTAAGCTCATGGGCTGGAGAGATTGCTCAGTGGTTAAGAGCACTGACTGCTTTTCCAGGGGTCCTGAGTTCAATTCCCAGCAACCACATGGTAGCTCACAACCACCTGTAATGGGATTCAATGACCCTTCTGGTGTGTCTGAAGAGAATGACAGTGTACTCACATAAAATAAACAAATAAAAAACCCCAAGCCCACAGTGATACACCTACTCCAATAAGGCCACACCACGAGGTCATACCTCCAGATAGTGTCACTCCCTGGGCTAAACATATACAAACTATCACATTTCAGTTAACCTCTGTGTAAAAAAAAGTTGCCCCAGTGAACTCAGGTTACTCTAAGAAGTGCCAGCTCACACTGCTGAGTGTCCCTGTTAGCATGGTGGTTACTCCCCAAATTATCCTGGCTGGGATGGATGCCTGGGATGAGGTCATTGTCAGTTTGATTGGGAGGTAGGTCTGGAGGAAAGAGAAAAAAGACAACCAACAAAGAGAAATGCTCACCTGTTGAAGAAAGTGTATTTGAGAATAGCTAAGATCAAAAACTTAGGTTACAGTAGATTCTGGCAAGGATATAGAGAAAGAGGAGCACTCCTCCATTGCTGGTAGGGTTTCGGACTGGTATAACCACTCTAGAAATCAGTCGGGAAGTTCCTCAGAGGTCCACTACCTGAGGACCAGCTATACCTCTCCTGGGCATATACCCAAAAGATGACCCAACATATAAAAAAGACACATGCTCCACTATGTTCATAGCAGCCTTATTTATAATAGCCAGAATCTGGAAAGAACCCAGATGTCCTTCAACAGAGGAATGGATACCGAAAATGTGATACATCTACACAATGGAATATTACTCAGCTATCAAAAACAATGGCTTTATGAAATTCATAGGCAAATGGATGGAACTAGAAAATATCATCCTGAATGAGGTAACCCAGACCCAAGATGACATACATGGAAAAGCAGGGACAAAAGTGGAGCAGAGACTGAAGAAAAGGCCATCCAGAGACTGTCTCTCTTTGCAATCCATTCCATCTGAGTCACTAGACCCTGACACTATTGCTGATGCCAAGATGTGCTTGCAGACAGGAGCCTTGTATGGCTGTCCTCTGAGAGGCTGTACCAGGACCTGACTAAGATAGATGCAGATATAGTCAACCATTGGACTGAGCCCGGCAACCCCAATAGAAGAGCTAGGGGAAGGACTAAAGGAGCTGAAGGGGTTTGCAACCCCACAGGAAGAACAACAGTATCAACTGGACCCCACAGAGCTCCCAGGGACTAAACCACCAGCCAAAGAGTATACATGGGCTGCTCCATGGCTCCTGCTATGTATGTAGCAGAGGATGGCCTTATCTGGCATCAGCGGGAGGGGAGGCTCGATGCTCCAGCATAGGGTAATGCTAGGGCGGTGAGTTGGGAGTAGGTGGGTCGGTGGAGGACCTCTTAGAAGCAAAGGAAAAGGAGATGTGGTGGGGGATTCATAAAGGAGAGACCCAGAAGGGAGATAATATTTGAGATGTAAAAGAATAAAATGATTAATAAATAAAAAAGAAGGTGGAATTGTAAGAATAATTGTTCTATTCTCCGACATGATCTGCAACGTTTACCTGGTATTCAAGAGAGAGCCAGCAGGGGTTTGGGGATTTAGCTCAGTGGTAGAGCCCTTGCCTAGGATCCCCAGCTCCGAAAAACAGAACCAAAAAAAAAAAAAAGAGAGAGAGAGAGCCAGCAGGATATTCTAATGTTCACTGCCATTCCAGGTGAGTCCTTCCTCTTGCTCCCTTACCTCTTGCTCCTGCAGCCTACAGGCTCAAAGACCAGGCAGGACCCAGTGAGAATGTCCCCAGGCCTCCTGCGCTCCTAGCCCTACTTAAGGAAGTCATATATCTGACACTTCCTGCTCCTTAAAGAGAGTGGACCTGACCCAGTCTTCTTTGCTGTAATCTAAGGCCATGGATTTAGGTCTAAGGATCTCATTATTCATGGAGATGATAGATGAACAATTTTTCAGTCCTGTTTCACACAGACCCGAAGCACTAGGTCTTGAACTTTCCCATGATCCATAACTGCTCAGCTCTAACACCTCCCAACTCCAGCATGCCATCTGACCTGTTTCTTCTCCTTCCCACGTTTGCCTGTGCATTAGTGTACACATGCCCTCCAAGGTAAGATGGCGCTGGATCTCGAGACTGGAGTTACAGGCAGTTTTGAACACCTGATGTGGAATCTGAACTCCAGTCCTCTGCAAAAGCTGTACATGTTGTTAACTGGTGAGTCATTTCCTGATGCTGGGGATTGAATTCAAGAGCTCTCTACAGCTAAACTACACCCTCACCTCTTTTCTTTTATATTTTAAATTCCAAAACTAAGTCTGGGTAAATCACCCAGGACAGACTTAAATTTGCCGTATAGCCCAGACAGACTCTAAACTCGCAGTCTTCAGTCTCCCAAGTAGCTGGGATTGCAGGCCTGGGACACCACGTAGCTAACCCCATGCTTGATTGTGGAGAGCTTTCAGGGCTGCTTCTTGGAATTTGGCAGGAATTTGATATCAGGCTGGGACAATGAAGCAGGCTCAAGGCAAATACAGCTGAGGAATGTATTGTATTCCTTGTATCTGGATCATCCTGATAAACCCCTAAGCATGGTGTGACCTTGGGACTTTTGTTTATTGCCTTGGTTTTTGCCCTGATTGTTCCTTGACTACTTTATTTATGCTTTGTTCCTTGTCTGCTTTGTTTATGCCTTAAGGACTGGCTATATTCTTTGTATGTACTCGGAATGAAATAAAAGCGGACTGGAAAAAATTAAACTCGCCTTCAGCCTCGGAACTGGCTGGGGTCATGATACAGTGTTGTCTAAGTGTCTTTTTTCTTTTTAATCCTCAATCCTGCCCTGGAAAACCTGTTGACTGACTGAGTGTTGGTCACTTGATTGCCTCAACTATTCTCTTTCCAGCATCTCCTGTTCCTTCTGCATCCCTGTGCAGCCCACAAACATCAGACTCTGGGTTCACACAACAAATCCCACTCCCTGTTTTCATCTGAATTCTTATATCCCTCTAGAGAAAATTCACCACAGCCTGGAGAGACAGGGTGCTTGCCTACCTTGCATAAGCCCTTAGGTTCCACTCTGAGTACTACAAAAACTGTTAAGCTACAAACCTAAGCCAAATATTTGGTCACCAACCTCAGCTGAACATCCTCTGTAAACATCATTGCGTGTATGTCCATCCTATTCTCTGTGTTATCTTCCTGTTCAAGTCTCCCGATTTACCCAAGTCTTTCATGCTGTGCCTCCTCAGGACCCTGCTCTATTAGGTATCCTTGCTCTCTCTTGTCTCCACCTGTGACCCCAAACTCAACACACCACCACGATCCTGAATGTTCATTGTCATAAACTGCTCTCCTTACCATCCCATCTTGACTATCTTCAAATCATAGCCTCTTAAACCCAGAGTCATGAATGTGAACGGGTGGGTCACAAAAAGAAAAAAAAATAGCAATGGTAAAAAAATGTCGGAGTTTTTCACAACTACAAGTTAACTGAAAAATCAAACCTGAAACAAATCCCAGGTGTTTCTGACAGCACTTGTGGGGGTCACCTCCTGGGACTTGTCTGTATACTTGGTTCTGAATACTGTGCATGCCTGAATTCACACCAAACAAAGGCAACAAATGTTCCCAGAAGCCTGTTAGCCCAGAGTCAAGAATATCATGCTTTGTGATGATGGCACAGGCCTTTAATATCAGCACATGGAGAGGCAGAGATAGGCAGATCTCTGAGTTTGAGGCCAGCCTGGTCTACAGAATAAGGTCCAGGACAGCCAGGGCTGCACAGAGAAATCCTGTCTCAACCCCTTCCCCAAAACACCTCCTCCCCGCAAAATACCGTGAATGGCAGTGTTTTAACTGTTATTTACGTGGTTTTCTGCTCTGTTTCATTATAGAAAACAATGACCTTTACTACTTTTATTCATCATTCCTCAGCATATATCAGATTAGCATATCCTTGTATTGTTAGAAAGTTTGGTTTTAATAACTACTGTTTGAGTTGCTGATCTAAGTTTTACAAGCAGATTGTTAAATGACTTTTAGCTTAGGACAGTATTTCTAACAATCTCTCAAATTGCCCTAAACATACTGCTGCCATTTTGTACTATGTGTTTATTTATATAAACAGTGGTGCTTTCAGCATTAATGATTCTAAAATCAAAATATTGTTCAACTCTGAAGAATGTGGGGGATGCTTTACAGTCTGCAGTATTAAATATTCAGCCAAAGGGCTGGAGGGGGGGCTCACTGATTAATGGTATATTCTGTTCTTGCAGAGGACCTGAATTCAGCTCCCAGCACCTACATACGGCAGCTCACAACTGCCTGTAACACCAGCTCCGGGAGCTCTGATGATGTTTTCTGGCCTCCTTGGGCATCTTTGCAGGTATGTACATACGTATATAAGTACACACAAGCTTGAAGGCATGCAAGCACACATGCAGGCACGCACACATGCAGACAGGCAGGTATGCAGACAGACACGGAGGCACGCAGACACGGAGGCACGCAGACACGCAGGCACGCAGGCACGCAGGCACGCAGACACGGAGGCACGCAGGCACGCAGGCACGCAGGCAGGCAGGCACGCAGGCACGCAGGCACGCACACGCAGGCACGCAGACACGCAGGCACGCAGGCACGCAGGCACGCAGGCACGCAGGCACGCAGACACGGAGGCACGCAGGCACGCAGGCACGCAGGGGCACGCAGGCACGCAGACACGGAGGGGCACGCAGGCACGCAGGCACGCAGGCACGCAGGCACGCAGGCACGCAGGCACGCAGGCACGCAGACACGGGAGGCACGCAGACACGCAGACACGCAGGCACGCAGGCACGCAGGGCACGGAGGCACGCAGGCACGCAGGCACGCAGACACGCATGCACGCAGGCACGCAGGCACGCAGGCAGGCACGCAGACACGCACACGCAGGCACACACGCAGGCACACGCAGACACGCAGGCACGCAGACGCACTGACACGCAGGCAGGCACGCAGGCAGCCACGCAGGCACACACGCAGGCACACAGACACATAGGTGCATAGACACGCAGGCATGCAAGCATGCAGACATGCTGACACGCAGACACGCAGGCACGCAGACGCACTGACACGCAGGCATGCAGGCAGGCACGCAGGCAGACACGCTGACACATAGGTGCACAGACACGCAGGCATGCAAGCATGCAGACATGCTGACACGTAGGCGCGCAGACACGCAGGCACACACACAGACATGCAGCAAGTAGGCAGACACGCTAACACGCAGGCACACACGGAGGTGCGCAGGCACTCTGTGTAGCCCTGGCTATCCTGGAACTTGCCTTATAGACCAGGCTATCTTCAAACTCGCAGAGATCCACCTGCCTCTGCCTCCTGAATGCTAGGATTAAAGCCAAGTACCACTATCACCCAACGATGATGGAAAACTTTCTGAGTGACAAATTTTAGCTCATATGAGAGATAGAGGACAATTTCCTCAATTTTATAGAAAAGATAGCCACCCTCCTCCCTTAGGAAAAAGAGAAAATATTTTGCTCCATGGAGATGGAACTTAGAGGATCCTCTCTCTGTGTCTCTGTCTCTTTCTGTCCCCACCCCTCACCCCCATCCCTGATTCCAGAGGTCTTATGACTCAGGATTTTACAATTAGAGGTGGAAAGGCTTTGCTCGGTCAAGAGCGTTAACACCTAAGGAAACAGCACTGAAGCCTTTCTGTCATAGGAGGGCGTGGTACTCACTGCAACCATTTGGAGAGCTTTACTGTTGTTTTTCTTTCACGGTGGGGTTTTTCCCTTTGTTTTGCTTTGTGTAGCCCTGGGTGGCCTAGAAGTAGCTATGCAGACCAGACTGGCCTGGAATTTAAGAGATCTGCCTGCCTCTGCTTCCTAGGTGCTAGAATGAAACATACGTGCTACCACACCCGGCCAGTTTTTCTTGTTGCTTCGACAAAAATTGCCAACAAGAGCAACGTAAGGAAAGAACAGTCCATTTGGCTCACAGTTTGAAGATAAGGTCCATGGTGCTGGGGAAGTTATGGTGGTGGGAACAGGCTAGCCATGGTGGCCACAGCATGAAGCAGCTGTCAGGAAGAAGAGAGGGATGGGAGCTACTGCTCTGGCTTCTTTTTTCCTTTCTTTTTTTTTGTATGTATGTGTCTGTCTGCATGAGTTTGTGTGTGTGTGTGTGTGGGTGCATATGTGTGGGGGTGATGGTGGAAGGCTGGAGGTCCGAGTCAGATGCCCTTTTCAATTGTTTTCCCCTTATTTGTTTATTCATTCAGTTCTTTTGAGACAAGGTCTTTCACTGAACCTGAAGTTCACCAATTCAGCCAAATTGAATGGACAGCAAGCCCCTGGGAACCTTCCTGTTTCCATCTTCCCAGGATTGAGATTACAGGAGCTCATGCTAGATCTGGTTTTTGCATGACCACAGGGGATCTGAGTCATGTTCTTACCCTAGCAAGAACTTCCTTGACTGGAAACATCTTCCCAGCACTTTTTTTTTTGTATGTGTGTATTGTTCTTGTTTGCTTTCTGTTGCTGTGATAAAACACTGAATTGGAGAGGAAGGAGTTTATTTTTTTAAGATTTATTTATTCATTTATTATATGTAAGTACACTGTAGCTGTCTTCAGGCACACCAGAAGAGGGCATCAGATCTCATTACTGATGGTTGTGAGCCACCATGTGGTTGCTGGGAATTGAACTCAGGACCTTTGGAAGAGCAGTCAGGCTCTTAACCTCTGAGCCATCTCTCCAGCCTAGAAGAGTTTATTTTAGCCTATGATTACAGTCATCAAGGGAAACCTGGGCAGGAACTCAAACCAGGAACCCAAAGGCAGGACCTGAAGTCGAACCATGGAGTGAGTGCTACTTACTGGCTTGCTTGCCATGGTTTACTGTTCGCTTTCTTACATAGCCAAGGACCACTTGCCCAGGGGTGCTACCACCCACACGCAGGAGGCTGAGCCCTCCCACATCAGTCATTAGTCAAGCAAATGCACCACAGACATGCCCAGAGGCCAATGTCACTTGAGATTCTTTCTTCCTGGGCATCTCTAACCTCATCCTATGGGATGAGTGCTGTCCATATTCATGAAGGGTCTTTTTTGTCTCAGTTACATCTCTCTGGAAACAAATTCATGGCAGGTCCAGAAGTGGGTCTCTAGGTGATTCTTTTTTTTTTTTTTTTTTTTTTTTTTTTCCGAGCTGGGGACCGAACCCAGGGCCTTGCGCTTGCTAGGCAAGCGCCTACCACTGAGCTAAATCCCCAACCCTTTTTTTTTTTTATAAAATTGTTTTATATATAATTTTGTGTCTATGAGTATATGCATGTTGTGAACACAGCTGCCCAGGACTCCAGCAGAGGAAACTGGCTCTCCTGGAGTTAGACTAACAGGAGGCTGTGAGCTGCCTGAAATGTGTACTCGGACTCTAAATTGAGTCCTCTGCAAGAGCACGGAGTACTCTTAGCTGCCAAGCCACCTCGCCATCCCTACCTAGGGGGATCTCAATCCAGTGAAGTTGACAATAAAGGTTAACCCCTTAGATCAGAGTTATCCCTTTAGATCTGGACAAATCAATAGAAACAGGACTAGACATGTTGTTCCTTTGGTCAATGAATGTGAAATAGGACTAGAGATATTTTTCTTTTATTTGATATTTTGTTTATTTACATTTCAAATGTTATTCCCTTTCCCAGTTTCCCAGACATACACCCCTATCCCATCCCCTCCCTTCTTCTATAAGGGTGTTCCCCCTCCCCAACCCCCCTTCCCGCCTCCCAGATTCCCCTACATTGGAGGGTCCAGCCTTGGCAGGACCAAGGGCTTCTCCTTCCCCTTCTTATGGTGTATAAACAGTGAAATGTGCCTGAGCAAAGTGAAAGAAAACATTCACTAGATTATGCATGTGAGAAACTAGGGCTTTTTTACAGGTGCACAGAGAATTCCAGGTAACTTTTCTTTCCAAAGTCTGTCTCTCTCTCTCTCTCTCTCTCTCTCTCTCTCTCTCTCTCTCTCTCTCTCTCTCGCTCTCTCTCTCTCTCTCTCTCTCTCTCTCTCTCTCTCTCTCTCTCTCTCTCTCTCTCTCTCAGATTTATTTATTTTATGTATATGAATACACTATAGCTGTTTTCAGACACCAGAAGAGGGCATCAGATCCCATTACAGATGGTTGTGAGCCACCATGTGGTTGCTGGGAATTGAAGGCTGGACCTCTGGAAGAGCAGCCAGCCACTGCCATCTGAGCCATTCCTCCAGCTCCAAAGTTGGGATTCTCTTTTCTGTCTTCCCATCTCACCTGTCATGCTAGCCCTGACTCACCTCACAGATTCTTGTCTTAACTGCTACCTGAATGCTAAGAACTTCAAATACACTACCACCTGCTAGACATCTGTATTAGTTCTTGGATTAGTTCTTCAGAAAGAGTACATGTTTCAAATGAACTCTACACACACACACACACACACACACACACCCCCAATACAAGGAAAATGCTCTTTGAGAGGGAGATTCTTCTGTCCTCCTCATCCTCCCGCTTCATCAGTGAGGAAATTTTGAGTGTTTTCTGTCAGCAACCGATTCAGCAGTTCCCTGCTGTTCTTTGTGTGGGCAAATGTGTGTCATCCATTTTGCCGCCTGCTTCCGCAATGCTTGAGAGCATTCTTCCTGGAAGCTGAGCCTCCAACATGGTTCTCCACAGCTCCTGCATCCCAGAACCCACTCACACTCTTTTTTAAAAATGTCTTTCCTAGGGCTGGAGAGATGGCTCAGCGGTTAAGAGCACCGACTGCTCTTCCAAAGGTCCTGAGTTCAAATCCCAGCAACCACATGGTGGCTCACAACCATCTGTAATAAGATCTGATGCCCTCTTCTGTTATGTCTGAAGATAGCTACAATGTATATAATAAATAAATAAACCTTTAAAAAACATTTAAAAAAAATGTCTTTCCTGCTTAGTCAGCCTTTGTCTTTGTCGCTGATAACAAAAAGCTGTGGCAAATGTAGATCTCTTCATGAAACAGGAATCTGGACACATTCTCACATATAACCAGTGAGGCCTGGAGCTGTTATTTTTATTTCCCAATCACTTGATTCTTATCCTTCCTGTTTATGTCAATTACCACTTCCCTGCCAGTTTCCTTAGTACTGGGGGCCTATGTAGGGCATTAGACAAGCTAAGAAACTTCTCTACCACTAAGCAATATCCATAGATCTCTCCGTTTGCTATTTTCATTATGTTTCTTTGTGCTGGATGTGTGTGCACACACACACTCGTGTGTGTATGTATGTACACCTGTGTATATGTGTGAGTATGCACATGCTGTGGTCCAAATGTGTAAGTTGAAGGACAACCTACAGGAGCTCATTCTCTCCTTCCCCTTATGTGAGTCCCAGGGAAGGAACCCAAATTATCAGGTATATTGATAACTTTTCTGTTGCTGTGCTAAAATAGCATGACTAAGACAACCTATAGAAGCAAGAAGGCTTATTGGGGCTTACAGTTTCAGAAGGATTGGAGTCAGTCACCATCAGAGCAGGGAGCACACATCAGCCAGGCAGGCATGGCACTGGAGCAGCAGCCAAGAACCCACATCCTGATCCAGAGAAGGAAAGCAGAGAGCACACTGAAAATAGCTCATTTCTTTTGAAACTTGAGAGCCCAACTCCCAGATCCCAGATCCAGTTCCAGATCCCCCAGAATTGGAGTTAGAGATGCTTTTGAGCTGCCCTGGGGGTGCTGAGAATCAAAACCAGCTCTCCAAGTCAAATCTCTGGAAAAGCAGCCAGTGCTCTCAACTTCTGAGCCATCTTGCCAGTCTTTACAATTACAAATTTCCGAGCTCCTGTCTGTGTCTGGCTTTTACCTGTATTCTTTGGATCCCAACTCAGGTCAGCAGACACACGTGTCATTTGCTCACTAACTTAGCTCCCTAGCCCAGTAATACTCCTTCTCACAGTTTTTTTTTTCAAGGAATTTCAATGCTGCCTTCTACATAGGCTGCTTCTTCTTACATACCCTGCAGCAAAGCATGGACGTGTGGGCTTTCATTTCTCCACACCGTCACCCACACTACCTCGTTTTCTTTCTTCCTTCTCCTGTTTGATTTTTTGCTTTGTTTGCTATGTAGCCCAGGCCAAATTCAAACTGTTACCAGTTCTCCTGTCTCAGCCTCCTGAATAATTTTTTTTTCTTTTTTTGGGAGCTGGGGACTGAACCCAGGGCCTTGCGCTCGCTAGGCAAGCGCTCTACCGCTGAGCTAAATCCCCAACCCCCTAAATAATTTTTTTAAATTACATTTTAAAATTTTGTGTGTGTGTGTGTGTGTGTGTGTGTGTGTGTGTGTTTGTGTGTGTGTTTGTGCATACATGTGTAGGTCAGAGGACAATTGTCAAGTTTGTTCTTGCTTTCTTTCTGGGTCCTTTGCAGAAATAACAAGTATTTTAACCCCTAGGACATCCCTCTAGCCCTTCTGGTTTTTTGTTTATTTCTTTGGTTTTTGTTTTTTTTCAGTATTGTGAACTAAATCTTGATTCTTGCTTAGCATGTGCTCTACCACTGAACTACACCCAGAGCCCTTGTTCCTGGCTGTTTAGTTCTTATTACTGTTGTTTTGTTTTGAAATTGGCATCTTGTTATGGTGCTTGATTTGGCCTCAAACTCCTAGGCTCCAGTAATCCTCTTGCCATTGTCCCTTGAACAGCTGGGCTTTAGGTGTGTGTCACCATATCCAGCTCAGAAAGGTTAAGCAAATTTTCATGTTGATCATCTGTCTGTCTTCTTTGGAGAAATATCTAGTCAGCCCTTTGTCTATATATTTTAATAAATTTAAGTTTTAAAGCAAAATTTTAGACTTACAGAATAACAAAACAGATATTATATAGACTCCAGTATACTCAAATAATACGGTATGGAGCAAAGGAAGCAGACTCTGGCAGAGAAACTCTCCTCTATTCAAAGAAACAAACAGTAAGTTATTAGGGCTGGAGAGATGGTTTAGAACACACATGTTGGCTCACAACTATCTGTAACTCCAGTTCTAGGGGAACTGCTAATCTCTGTGAGCACTGCACACACGTAGTGCACAGAAAGACATGTAAACAGAGCACCTATCTAAATAAATCTTTTAAAATTAAAAGCACACATGCACACATCAAATAGAAAGACATCTGTCATGGTGGCTCACATTTGAGAGGCTGAGGCAAGAGAATTGTTTCAAATTCAAGAGCTATCTGGGCTAAATAATAAGTTCTAGGCTAATCTTAGCTATGGAGTAAGACAAGACAAAAGCACTGTTCCTGGGGACAGGTGTATTGTTGCATTCCTTTAATCCAAGCAGAGGCAGGTGGATGGATCTCTTTGAGTCTGAGGCAAGTGTGGTCTATATAGAAGGTTCTAGGCCAGTTGGGGATACATAGTGAGATACTGTCTCAAAGTGGGGAGGGTTATAAAAACAGAGAGAAAAATCACTTTTCCTGGTTATTAGAGCAACACAATCCAAATTCACAGTGAGACACAACTTCATAACCATTAGAATGGATACACTTTTCAAAAAATCATTCAGGTGCTAGAGGAATGACTCCATGGGGGAATATACATGCTCCCAAGCCTGGTGCCCTCGGGTTGATTTCTGGAATTCACATGTGGGAAGGAGAGCACTGATCTCTAACCTCTCCCTCACATTGCAGCATGCATGCCCCACCACACTAAATAAGTGTTTTAGTTTGTGTGTATGGATGTTTTGTTTGTTTGTGTGTGTGTGTGTGTGTGTGTGTGTGTGTGTGTGTGTGTGTCACATGCATGCCAGGAGGAGGGGAGGAGGTCAGAAGAGGATGTCACATTCATTGAGACTGGAGTTAACACCACATAGTTGTTGAGAACTAAACCCAGATCTTCTGCAAGAGAAGCCTGTGCTCTTAAATGCTGGGTCACCTCTCCAGCCCTGATAAATAATTGTTTTAAATGGAGGAAAGTTTCTCTATGAAATGAAGTACTCTCCTTCTGGAGTACTATTTTAAGGGAAGTCACCATATGCAGCACAGACCTTAAGGTCAGTCTCCACAGTTACTTGAATACCTTTGAATCAGAGATTGTGTCCTCTCTCTCTCTCTCTCTCTCTCTCTCTCTCTCTCTCTCTCTCTCTGTGTGTGTGTGTGTGTGTGTGTGTGTGTGTGTGGTGTGTGTGTTAGTTTGGACTCAGATATATTGTTTATTCTCATCAACCAATCAGCTTACAGTGGTTCCCTGTGGTAGTGCTGGTACATTGTTCCTGACACTGGAAAACCCTTCCTGGGACCTCCACAAAGTTTTCCTTCTTGTTGGAGTGTTAGAGGCAATGACAGTTCAAGTGCTCCTAAGTACTCATTAAGACTGCTCAGATAAACAGAGTAGATGACATGTTTGAAGAGTGCCACCCCACGCTTATCAGGAGAATAGCTGCAGGTTAGATGGTGCAAATGCTTTGAAAGGTGTGTCAGGGGTCTTTCAGAGAAATGAAACTGGCAGAAGACATGCACACATATCCGTGTGTGTGTGTGTGTGTGTGTGTGTGTGTGTGTGTGTGTGTGTTGTGTGTGTGTGTGCAGGGGCTAGCAGGATGAGTTCCAAGCACAGGACAGGGTGTGAAAAGGGCAGTCTGGAATTCACAGACACAGACTAATGAGGCCATTTACAGGGAGAATATGTCTTATAAGGCAAACCTTAGCCGGGCTCCAATTTGTAATCCCAGTACTTGGAGGGTATGGCAGGAGCACTGTCATAAGTTTGAGACCAGCCTGAGCTACAGTGTTGATACCCTTGTCTCAAAACAGAAGGAAGAAAGGGAGGATTTGTTCTACAATTCAAGTCTTTCTATAGATTGAGTCAGACACACAGGCATATTCCCAAATAATTTTCTTTACTTAAAATTAACTAGTTAGGAACCAATAACACCTGAAAACTACTCAGGTTTGGAGGTATAGCTCAGAGATGAGGACAGGACTGAAGCAACAACCAACAATGTCATAGCGAGACCATGAATCACAACTTAAAACAGGCAAGCAAACTACAGAGCAATACCTAGCTTCACTTGATTGAATAGCTTCATCAAGTTGAATCCCAAAGGTATCAGAAAAGAAGGCAGGCGGGGTTGGGGATTTAGCTCAGTGGTAGAGCGCTTGCCTAACAAGCACAAGGCCCTGGGTTCGGTCCCCAGCTCTGGACAAAAGAAAGAAAGAAAAAAGGCAGGAAAAAAGAAAGAAAAAAAAGGCAGGCAATGGGAGGAAAGCAAAGAAAACATGTGCATGAGGAAGAGAAAAAGGAAAAAGAAGAAAGGCAGAAGGAAGTTACCCTGCAGAAGGTTGGGCGGGGATCAGGGTGAGGAGTAGTAGAACAACTGAATTTGAACACTGCTGCGACACACAAAGCACTCTCTGTAAAAGATTCGTGCAGCCTCACTACACAAAGGCTGATCACACTCCAGAGAAAGGGCATGTTCTTCAAGTGGAAAGATTCATCTTCTGCTGCCGAGGGAAGACCTAGTTTCAAGTGTTATGTCAACAATGTCTAAGAGATTATTGGAGGCCTGAAGAGATGACTCATCCAGCAAGAGCACTCCTTGCTCTTACAGAGGAAATGGGCTGGGTTTCTAACAGCCACATGTTGGCTCACCTGTATTCATAACTCCAGTTCCAGAAGATCCTTCTTTTGACTTCTGCCAGCTCTCGTCATGAACCATACTACATAAACATACATGCAAGCAAAACCACTCATTCCCACAGAATTGCACCTTAAAACAGTGGAAAGGAGCAATCAAAAGTGAACAGTGTTGGTGCTGGAGACATGGTTCAGCAGGTGGGAGCTTTTTTTTTTTTTTTTCCTTTTTTTAACCTTTCTTGCAGACCCAGCACCCATATTAGGCAATTTTCAACATCTTTAACTCCAGCTCCAGAGAATTCAGCACCCTTTTTTTTTTTTTTTTCTTCTTTTTTTTCCGGAGCTGGGGACCGAACCCAGGGCCTTGCGCTTGCTCGGCAAGCGCTCTAACACTGAGCTAAATCCCCAACCCCTCAGCAGCACCCTTTTCCACATTCCATGGGCACCTCTACTCACATGTACACACGTATCACACCCCCAAAAGGACATAGTTAATAAAAAAAAAGAAAGTAATGGTGTTATGTTCTTCAGTGTAGAAATTCCATATTAACAAATGGGTTTTCTGGGGCTGGAGAGATGGCTCAGTGTTAAGAGGACTGGCTACTCTTCCAGAGGTCCTGGCTTCAGTTCTCAGCACCCACATGACAGTTCACCTACAGTTCCAGGGGGCCTGATGCCCTCTCCTGGCCCCTGAAGGCACTTCATGAACATGACATATATGTGAACAAAACATACATACATACAAAATAAAAGGAAATACTAAAAAATCATTAGTAATAAAGAAAACATAACCTTAGGGAGGATTTTTGAAAGAGAGCACTTATCTATTCTATATTTGAAAACAAAACCTCACCATACTGGCATGGTGACTCATATCTGTGATCTTAAGAGACCCAAAGGCAGGAACATCTTCTGCAAGTTAGAGGCCAGCCCTGGTGTACATTCTGAATCCCAGCTCCATCAGAGCCATACAGTGAGACTTTGTCTCAAAAAGTAACCCCCAACCCAAAAGTGTTTAAATCTATCCTATGTGGTGTTTAAGTTATTCTTTTACATCTATTCTATATAATCTATGTTATTCTCCATATAGTTTGTAAATAAGTGCTTGAAATGGCACATATACAAAGGTATCCAGTGAACCCTTGTTTTTGACAGTAAACATCTAGCCTCTAGGCTGCAGATTTATAACATTTACATTTTCTTTCTTTCTTTATTAAAGAGTTTGGTAGTAGGAAAGGGAAGGGAGAAAAATTGGCACTGTATTATAATCTCAAAAATAAAATTTAAAAAATTTAAATTTATTGGGGGGGGAGAGTAACTTGCCTTGAACTTGGATTATAAGAGTGAGATCTTGACTTAAAAATAGTTTGTGGGACTGGTTAAGAGCACTAGCTGCTCTTCCAAAGACCATAAGTTCAATTCCCAGCAACCACATGGTGGCTCACAATCATCTGTAATGGGATCTGATGCCCTCTTCTGGTGTGTCTGAAGACAGCTACAGTGTGCTTACATATAGTAAATAAATAAATCTTTAAAAAACAGTTTGTGGGGCCTGGAGAGATGGCTCAGTGGTTAAGAGCACTGACTGCTCTTCCAGAGGTCCTGAGTTCAATTCCCAGCAACCACATGGTGGCTCACAACCATCTGTAATGGGATCTGATGTCCTCTTCTGGTGTGTCTGAGGAAAGGAATAGTGTACTCATATATATAAAATACATAAATAATAATTAAAAAATAGTTTGTGACTTATCATCAGTAAACATTTCATTTGTATATGTATTTTGTATTTTTTTTCCTCTTTCTTTTTTTTTTTTTTTTGAGCTGGGGACCCAACCCAGGGCCTTATGCGTTTTAGGCAAGCGCTCTACCACTGAGCTAAATCCCCAACCCCATATTTTTGTATTTTTTTAAAACTTGTTCCAGCTTGGTCTGCATGTGAGTTCCAGGACTGTCAAGGATGCACAGAAAGTCTGACTGAAAAACAAAGTTTATTTTAAATTTGAAAATTTGAGGCTAGAGAGGTGGCTCAGCAGTTAAGAGCACTGACTGTTCACTTCCAGAGGTCCTGAATTAAATTCTCAGCAACCACATGGTGGCTCACAAACATCTATAATAGGATACCATGCAGTCTTCTGGTGTGTTTCTGAAGACAGCTACATTATACTCATGCAAATAAATAGTATTTTTAAAAATGTTTTGAAAATTTGCTTTATTTTCATGTTGCATGAGTGCTTTGCTTGCACATATGTATATACACCACACTGATGCTTGGTGTCCACAGAGGTCAGAAGAGGGTAACAGATCCACTGGAGCTACAGATGGTTGTGAGCCACCCTGTGGGTGCTGGGAATTGAACCTGAATTCTCTGCAGAAGCAACAAGTGCTCTTAACCATTGAGCCATCTCTCCAGCATGATGTCTTTATATTTTACATCTCAAAAACAGCTAGTCATCAAATGTGTGCAAATCTACTTCCTAAAATCTTCCAAATCCATCCCATCCTCTCCAACCCTACTGCTGTCACTTCAGTTGAATTTCTTGTCAGTTTTCATCTGGACTAACCCAATAACCTAGGAACATATTTTCTTCCCTCAAACTGATCCCTTTTGTGTATCACCAATTCAACATATACTCTAAAGACAGAGTTAATCTCTCTTAACCTGACTAAATCTAATGGCAGCCTACATCTGTTTACAATTCTGCATAATCCAACAAGATCAAGATAAATTCCAGACTCCTCACTACAGTCTCTGTGGATCTATGGCATGATGTGCTTGCTCTGCCTTCCTTCCCAACGCCTCTCTGCCCTTCCTTATTCAAATATTCAATATTCTAGTTACACTGGGCCCTTTGCACCGTGCATACATTCCATGCTGGGTCTTAGCTTTGAGTTTTACACATATATTTTCTGCCTAGTTTTATACAGGTGTGCTGGGGCTAAATCCATGGCCTTTGACTTGCTAAATACAAGCTTAACCACTGAACTGCATGCCTGACCCTGTACAGTAAACTTGACAAATAAAAACTGAGAAAAAGACAGCTGTATTCATGAAAGTCATTACTGTGTTGTCTAACATTGAAAGCTCAGCATAATGACGACTCAGACCTGTAATGCTCAGCACTTGGAGAATGAGACAGGATTCCCATGATTGAGTCTAGCTGAGTCACACGGTGAGCTTTATATTTACATGGTGAGTTGCTTATTCATGTGTTACCATGTGTGCATGATGTACACACATAGAGGTTAGAGGGCAAATTTATAATATTAGGTCCAGAGACTAAACTTGGCTCATTAGGCTTTAAGATTTATTTATTTAATGTTTATGAGCATCCTGTCACTGACACACCAGAAGAGGGCATCAGATCCCATTACAGATGGTTGTGAGCCACCATGTGGTTGCTGGGAATTAAAATCAGGACCTCTGGAAGAGCAGACAGGGCTCTTAACCGCTGAGCTACCTCTCCAACCCCTCATTAGGCTTTCGAGGCAAGTGCCCTTACCCACTGAGCCATCTCGCCAGCCTTTAGGCCACTATTAAAAGTGACCATTTGGGAAGGGGTGGGTGGATGGGTGGGGGAACACCCTCATAGAAGAAGGGGGAGGAAGGATGGGATAGGGGGTTTATGGAAGGAAACCAGGAAAGGGGATAACACTTGAATGTAAATAAATAAAAATATATCCAAGCCCTGTGGCAGCACATGCCTTTAATCCCAGCACATGGGAGGCAGAAGCAGGAAGATCTCTAAATTTGAAGACAGCCTGGTGTACAGAGTGAGTTCCAGGACATCCAGGTCTACACAGAGAAACCCTGTCTTGGAAAAAAAGGTGACCATTTGGAGGTTGGAAAGATGGCTGAGCAGGTAAGAGCATTGGCTTCTCCTGCAGTGGACCAGGTTTCTATTCTTTTTTTTTTTTTTTTTTTTTTTTTTTGTTCTTTTTTCGAGCTGGGGACCGAACCCAGGGCCTTGCGCCCCTAGGCAAGCGCCTACCACTGAGCTAAATCCCAACCCCAGGTTTCTATTCTTAACAACCACATGGTGGCTCACAACTATCTGTAACTCCAGTTCCAGGGCATCAAAAGCACTCATCAGGTTTTGTCTTAGTCAAGGTTTCTATTCCTGCACAAACATCAGAACCAAGAAGCAGTTGGGGAGGAAAGAGTTTATTCAGCTTACACTGTCCACATTGATGTTCATCACCAAAGGAAGTCAGGAAGCAGGAGCTGATGCAGAGGCCATGTAGAGATGTTACTGGCTTGCTTCCCCTGGCTTGCTCAGCTTGCTTTCTTATAGAACCCAGGACTACCAGCCCAGGGACGGCACCACCCACAATGGGCCGGGTCCTCCCTTGATCACTAATTGAGAAAATGCCTTACAGCTGGGTCTCATGGAGGCATTTCCTCAACTGAAACTCTTTTCTCTGTGATAACTCCATCTTGTGTCAAGTTGACACACAAAACTAGCCAGTACAGACTTCCTTTGACACTGTACATTCAGGGTAACACTCATTCTTGTAACTTTTTTTTTTGAGACAGGACCTCACTATGCATATAGTTTTGGTTAACCTGGAGTTTGCTATACAGACCAAGCTGGCCTTGAACTCACAGAGATTCACCTGCCTCTGCCCTACAAGTAAGTGCCTGGTTAGAGAAGAGTTTTTTGGAGTTTTTGCTTTTGCTGTTTTGTTTTAGATTTTTTTTTTTCTTTTTTTCAGAGCTGAGGACCGAACCCAGGGCCTTGTGCTTGCTAGGCAAGCGCTCTACCACTGAGATAAATCCCCAACCCCTGTTTTAGATTATTTTAAAGTGTATTGGGAAGCTGCTCTTGGGCGAGTTCACTGGCCCCAAGGATTGCGGCAGGGGATTCATCATGGGGAGGGGGGAAAGGAGAAGAAAAAGAGAGAAAGGGCACATACAGAGAGAAGAGAAGGAAAAGGGGAGGAGGAGAGAGGGAGAGGGAAGGGGAGGGGAGGGGGAGAGAGAGAAGAGAGAAGAGAGTTGCTTTTGCTTTTAATAACACATATGTAACACAGGCTGTCTTTGAACTCAAAGTAGTCCTCCTGCCTCAGTCTTCAGAGTTCTGGGATTACACCTGTGCACCATAACATCTGGGTCACTAGGGAAGCTTTTAATACTAGTTCTGGGCAGGTGAGATGTCTTACCCGGTAAAGGTGTTTGCTACCATAGCCTGATGACCTGAGTCCAGTCCTCAGGACTTTGTGGAAGGAGGGAACCAACTCCCAAAAGCCTTCCTTTGACCTTCACAAGTGTTCCCCTAAATGCATGTACAGCCATGCAATCAATAAGTGTAAGCATTTTCAAAGATTACATGCCAGACACACTAAATCTGATTTTAGAGAGGCCTAGAAATCTCAAACAAGTATCCTCACATGGAGTATGATAATCAGATGTGTTGGGGGACTACTCAACAAACGCCTGTGGCTTTCAGGATGTCCAAGACCAGCTAGATTCCCGTCCATAAAGAACTGTAAAGTGGACGTGGTACGTATGGTGTGAGGTCTCCTAGCATGGAAGAAAGACTCCTCCTGGCCGCCTTCAGACAGCTGCTCCAGGTCCACGTGTGCCTGCATGCTGCCATGCTTCCTACCAAGATAATGGGCTGAACCTCTGAACCTGTAAGCCTGACCCAATTAAATATTTGCCTTTTTTTTCTTTTTTCTTTTTTTCGGAGCTGGGGACCGAACCCAGGGCCTTGCGCTTGCTAGGCAAGCGCTCTACCACTAAGCTAAATCCCCAACCCAAATATTTGCCTTTTTAAAAGTTTCCATGGTCATGGTGTCTCTCCATGCAATGGAACCTTAACTAAGACACCTACAAAATACTTGCTATGGACCCTTCCAAAATAAACTAGTCATGAAAGACACGGTAGATAAATGTAATGTGAGATTCCAGATTGGATTCTGCAATAGAAAAGAAGACATTAGTACAAAACATAGTAAAACCTGAACAAAGAAACACAGCTCAGAAGACTGCCACGGCTCACTTCCTGGCTTTGGTACGGATCATGATTATGTGAGGGAAGGCAGAAAGGGGCTATAGAGCAACTCTCTGCTGTCCTTCGTGGGCTTGGTGCACACCCATAATCCTGGCACTTGGGAGGTGGAGGCACGAAGATCAGGATTTAAGACCCACCCTTAGCTACATAGGAGTTCAAGGCCAGCCTGAACTACATGAAACCTTGTATCAAATGAAGAAGAAAATAAAAACTTCCCTGTGGATCTGAAATTCTTTAAAAGTCTCTTTTTTTGTTCTTTGATTTATTTATTTCTTTCTATGAATTGTTGTTATATCTGTGTAAGGGTGTTGGATCTCCTGGAACTGTAGTTACAGACAGTTGTGATTGTCATGTAAGTGCTGGGAATTGAACCTGGGTCCTCTAGAAGAGCATCCAGTGCTTTTAAAAGCTTGACCATCTTTCTAGCCTGCTGGTTTTTTTTTTTTTTTTTTTTTTTTTTTTTTTTAAGAGAGGGTTTCTCTGTATAACAGCCCTGGAACTTGCTTTGTAGACTGAGCTGGCCTCTAACTCAGAGAGATCCACCTGCCTCTGCCTCCCACACACTGGGTTTAAAGGTGTGCAACTCCACACCCAGATTAAAATTACTTTTCTTTCAATAAAACTATTGATGAAAAATAATTTCTCAAAGCATGGTGCACATCCAGGTTTAAAAATTCTGTTCTAGGCCTGGGGTTCATTGGTAAAGTAGATAAAGTAGATATTGAACATGCAAAGGTCAAAACATACTATAGAGATGACATGGTAGAAGGACTAGGTGCCAGTTTATACCCACCAGGACTGTATAAGAGCACATGTCGGGGATAGCTTGGAGGTAGCACACAGTGTTCAGGAAGTCCTGGACTTCAAGCATGCATATGCACATAGAACATGCATGCACACACACAGACACACGCAGACACATAAAGAATCTTTATTGTAAACCAAACATTCTATATGCACTGCACATGCATCCCCTTTTTTTTTTTTTTTTTTTTTTGCTTGAGATGATCTCTATGCTGCCTAGGCTGGCAACCTTTGATATTCACTCATTCCTGACTCAGCCTTCCCAAGTAGCTGGGACTATAGACATTCACCAAAGTGCCTTGGACATTCTTGTTTACTGATAAACTAAAGCCCAAGGAATTTGCTAGGTCAGAGTGTGAGAAGAGGAGCTTCCCTCCAGGGACATGGCCTCAGGCAGGGAAGCCTAGGCTTTTATAAAAAAAGGTTTTTGGGGGGCTGGAGAGATGGCTCAGTGGTTAAGAGCACTGACTGCTCTTCCAGAGGTCCTGAGTTCAATTCCCAGCAATCACATGGTGACTCACATGGGATCTGAAGTGCCCTCTTCTGGTGTGTCTTAAGACAATGACAGTATACAGTGTATTTCCACAAAACAAATAACTACTTCTTTAAGTTTTTTTTTTGTTGTTGTTGTTGTTTTTGAGACAGGCTCTCTCCTGGCTATCCTGGAGCTTGAAGCTGTCCGGGGACTCACATAGTTGTCACCCTCTGCCGCCCCAAAACGCCTATTAAAATAAGGAATGTGAAGAGTGCCAGTATTTCTATGTTTAAGTGATTTGCTTGCATGTATGTATGTGCACTGCATTTGTGCCTGGCACCTGTGGAGGCCAGAGGGTGTCAGTTCCCCTGGAACTAGAATTAGAGACAGTTCTGAACTGCCATGTGGGTGCTGGGAACGAAACCTAAGGCCTCTGCTAGAGCAGCGAGTGTTCTTTTTTTTTTTTCCCCTCGGAGCTGGGGACTGAACCCAGGGCCTTGCGCTTCCTAGGCAAGCGCTCTACCACTGAGCTAAATCCCAACCCCGCAGCAAGTGTTCTTCACTCCTTCTTTTTTTTTTTTTTTTTTTTTTTCCCCCCGGAGCTGGGGACCGAACCCAGGGCCTTGCCCTTCCTAGGCAAGCGCTCTACCGCTGAGCTAAATCCCCAACCCCGCAAGTGTTCTTAAACATCCTTCTTCTCTTCTCTTTTCTTTCTTTCCCTTCTCCCTTCTTTGTTTTTGTATTTTGATTTTGTGAGATAAGGCCTCTCTGTATAGCCCTGGCTAACCTGAAAGTTGCTCTGTAGACCAGGTTGGCATCAAACACAGAGTCCACTTGCCTCTGCCTCTGGGGAGCTGGGTAGGCCACTACATGTGACTTAAATCTTTAAAATATTTCATGTTGATAATAGAATAGCTCCAAGCCAGGCATTATGGTATATAACTGTCATTACAGCATTTGAGGTTGAAAGCAGGAAGATCAGGAGTTCCAGGCCAGCCTCAGCTACATGAACTCTTATTACAAACAAAACAAAACATGGAAAAGCAAGAACAGACTAACTCCCACTGTTCTAAATCTATGAACTTCTGCTTATTCTGAAGAGATAAAAGTTGACAAAAGTATACTGGCATATAGATGCTTACTATATGCCAGTATACTAATGACTAATCAATCTGTCATCACTCTAACAAAATGCATGAAGCTATCTAGTTTTCTAAGAAAACAAGTGTTTTAGTTAGGGTTTTGCTGTTGTGAACAGACACCATGACCAAGGCAACTCTTATAAAGGACAACATTTATTTGAGGCTGGGTTACAGGTTCAGAGATTCAGTCCTGTATCATCAAGGCAGGAGCAAGGCAGCATCCAGGCAGGCATGGTGCAGGAGGAGCTGAGAGTTCTACATCTTCATCTGGAAGTTGCTAGCAGAAGACTGACTTCAGGCAGCAAGGATGAGTCTTAAAGCCCACACCCACAGTAACACACCTACTCCAACAAGGCCACACTTCCTAATAGTACTACTCCCTGGACCCAGCACATGCAAACCACCACAAGTTTACTTAACTCTTTTTTTTTCTTTTTCTTTTTTTCAGAGCTGGGGACCGAACCCAGGGCCTTGTGCTTGCTAGGCAAGCACTCTACCACTGAGCTAAATCCCCAACCCCTACTTAGTTCTTAATTTTGGAAGAAAGGTCAAGCTTGGGTAACAATATCAATTCCTTCGTTATGAAGGATGGTATCATGCTGACAGTTCATGTGAGAGGTAGAGATTGGTGAGAGAGTTAGTCTTACTCCTTTCTACAAATTCACCACCTCAGGTTCTGCCTGGCACTCTAGATAATATTTGAGTCTCTTTTGGGGGCAGCACTCTTAATGAACTAGTAAGCCTCAGTTAAGATCCCACCATCTCCCAACCATGCCGCACTTGGAACCAAGCAAAGAATGTGAGCTCCTTGGGGGCACAAACAAGCCACATCTAAATCACAGCAGCTTTAGTCACAGCCAGCTTTACTGACAGTCACCTCTGAAATGCTGACCCTGACAGATAGCTGAGGAATGGAACCCCAAGTAAACTGTTCAAGGTCACCAATAGTGAGAGCCACTCAGTTAGACAAAGACTGCAACATGTCACAAGCCTCACATTTCTAAGGCATTTGGATCTGGAATGTGGACTTTTGCTAAAATGTTTTCTTTCTTTTTTTTTTTTTTTTGGTTCTTTTTTTTGGAGCTGGGGACCGAACCCAAGGCCTTGCGCTTCCTAGGTAAGCGCTCTACCACTGAGCTAAATCCCCAGCCCCTAAAATGTTTTCTTACTTCTGGTCCAGAAAACACAGGAAGCTGGCATTTCCCTTCCAAGGCTGGAGGAGGTAGAAAGAATGGAAAGGGTACTTCAAGCAAGAAAAATGTGTTGGCCCAGTCTGCAAATTGCTTATGATTCTTAATCTAAAAATACGGGACTATTTAACTATGGATATGTATATATCTGTTTTTATGTTCACCTAGAACATTAATTCTTTTTTTTTTTTTTCCAGGGCTGGGGACCGAACCCAGGACCTTGCGCTTCCTAGGCAAGCGCTCTACCACTGAGCCAAATCCCCAACCCCTTAGAACATTAATTCTTGTTTGTTTGTTTTTCTTTTTTGAGTCAGGGTTTCTTTGTATAGCCTTGGCTGTCATGGAACTAGTTCTGTAGACCAGGCTGGCCTTGAACTCAGAGATCCACCTGCCTCTGTCTTCTGAAAACAGGGCGTGAAGGCATTCACCACCACTGCCTGGCAGAACATTTGTTCTTCAAATTTGAACAATATTAAGACTTCTGAAGAAAAATTTCTCTTTGTAAAAATATTTTTTAATTGGGCTGGAAAGGTGGTTCAGCAGTTAAGAGCACTGGCAGCTCTTCCAGAGGTTTGGAGTTCAATTCCCAGCAACCACATGGTGGCTCATAACTATTTATAATGAGATCTGGTGCCCTCTTCTGGGGTACAGACACACATGCAGGCGGAAACCTGCATACATAATAAATACATGTTTAAAAAGAGGATGCACTTAGTCCTGCTGCAACTTGATGTACCAGGGTGGGTTGAGACTGGGTGGGGGGTACTCCCCTTCTCCGAGGAAAAGGGGAGGGGTTGGGGAAGGGGTGTGAAAATGGGACTGAGAGAAGAGGGAAGGGCCTTCCATCAGGCTGTAAAGTGAATGAATAAGTTTATTTAATTTTAGTTAATTAATTAAATGATTAATTAATGAGAGAATGTTTTTAAAAAATTGATTCATTTATTTTATGTATATGAGTACACTGTCACTGTCTTCAGACACACCAGAAGAGGGCATCAGATCCCATTACAGATGGTTGTGAGCCACCATGTGGTTGCTGGGAATGGAACTCAGGGCCTCTGGAAGAGCAGTCAGTGCTCCTAACTGCTTAGCCATCTCTTCAGCCCCAGGAAAAAATTTAAACCTTTATTTTTATTTTATATGATGGGTCTTTTTGCCTACATGTGTATCTGTACACCATGGGTTGAATTCTCTGGAAGTGGAGTTACAGACAATTGTGAGCTGCCATTTCAGTGCTGGGAATTGAACCCAGCGCCTCTGGAAGAGCAACCAGTATTTTTAACCCCTGAGCCATCTTTTCCTGAAGAAGAATTTCTAGTAACTATTTTTTGTTTGAGACAGGGTCTCTGTGTGTAGCCCTGGCTATCCTAGAACTGTAGGTCAGGCTGGCCTCAAACTCACAACCGCCTATCTTGGCTTCCCAAATGCTAGGATTAAAGACATGCACCGTTATGTCCAGCAATTTTTCTACTTTTGACCACGTATTTACTTCTACTTTTTCAATATAGCTATTTCCTTCTCTTAGGAATCCTAATTTCATAAGAAGATAATACAAGAGCAGGCAATTTTGTCATCATCTATATGATATCCCCCTAGTCACTAAAATGTAAATTAATTCCACTTATTTTGCTATTTAACCACTTCTGAAACATGTTACAGGATTACTGTAAGTAATTACATATGAATCAAGTTGGGCTATGTTCTTTTTTTTTGAGACAAGGTCTCACTGTAACCATGGCTGGTCACACACACACAGCATACATTCATACAGACACACGAATAAAAATAATAAATCTATTAAAATCTTTACTATTATGAACCAAGACACAAAGGCTTAAATCTTCAGTAAAATGCATCTTACAATTTAAAAGTTATGAGTCTATGGTGCTACAGACCTGGCTTGGTGGGTAAGTGCATACACTGCTCTTCTGAGGATCTCAGTTCAATTTTTTACACCCACATCAGGCACCTTATGACTTCCTGTAACTCCAGTTCCAGGGACATCTAGCACCCCAGGTGTCCACAGAGACACATACATATAAATAAAAATAAACAAAAAGGTACACAAAAATTATGATCTTACATTTTGTTTACTTACCAAAGGGACATTTTTCATCCCACAATGCTTTAGGGATTATCAGCAGCAGAATAACAGGTGTGCATGTTACCAACCACACTCCAAGCCCCCCCCCACACTCATGTATCACATCAACTTATGCCCATTGTGATGCCTACTAGAGAAAGAGCAACTTCTGTACAAGATAGTGCTCACTTGGGAGTGCTGCTAAAACAGTTCACCAAAGTTCTCGAATCACAGTCACCTGGAAGGACATGTTTGCCCAGCACATGGGAGGCTCTGAGCCTCTGGAACACAGATCAGCACGGTTTTCCCACAGACATTCTGACTCAGGAGCTAAATTGGTGACTATCAGTCTCAGTTTCTATCTCTCTGTCTCTCTGTCTCTGTCTCTCTGTGTGTGTGTGTGTGTGTGTGTGTGTGTGTTTTCTTGAGACAGGGTTGTGTGTACTCCAGGCTAGACTCAAACTTATTGTCCTGCCTCAGCCTCCCCAGTGCTGGGATTCCAGGCAGAATCAGTGTTTTTTTTTTTGGTTTTTTTTTTTTTTTTTTTTTTGTTTTTGTTTTTTTTTTGTAGCACAGAGATGAAGAGAGCTTAAGAAAAACAGCATAGATGTCTTTTACCTGCATGGTTAAAATTACCCAAAGATATTTTATATTACTTGAGGCGATTATGAAGGGTGTTATTTCACTGATTTCTTTCTCAGTCCGATTGTCACTTGTATATAGGAGGGCTACCGATTTTTTTGGAGTTATTTTTATATCCAGCTACTTTGCTTAACGTTTTTATCAGGTTTAGTAGTTCTCTGGTGGAATTTTTAGGGTCATTTATATATACTATCATATCATCAGCAAATAAAGATACTTCAACATTTCCCCTTCTATTTGTATCTCCTTGGTCTCCTTTAAGTTGTCTTGTTGCTCTAGCTAAGACTTCAAGTACTATTAGGTATGGGTAGAGTGGACGAGCTTGTCTTGTTCTTCACCTGTAGAACAACTGAGCAAAGCTCATGAACCCACAGAGACTGAAGCAGCAAGCACAGGGCCCACACAGGTCTGCACTGGGTCCCCTGCATATATATATATTTAATTTTTAAAAGTGATTTCTTTTGGGATAGAAAGATTCTTTTAAAAGAGAAAATAGGCTAAGGCTAAAGAGATGGCTCTGCAGTTAAGAACATTGACTGCTCTTCCAGAGGTCCTGAGTTCAATTCCCAGCAACCACATGGTGGCTCACAACCATCTGTAATGGGATCTGATACCTTCTTCTGGTATGTCTAAGACAGCTACAGCATACTCACATACATTAAATAAATAAATAATAAAAAAACAAATAAAAATTATTTCTTTTTATTTTATGTACCCTGGTAACTGGTGTTTTGCCTGTATATACCCCTGTATGAGGGTGTTGGATCCCCTGAAACTGGAGTTACAGACAGCTGTGAGCTGCCATGTGGGTGTTAGAATTTGAACCTTGGTCCTCTGGAAGAGTAGTCAATGTTCTTAACTGCAGAGCCATGTCTTTAGCCTTAGCCTATTTTCTTAAAAAACAATTCTCTTTTAAAATGATATGTATGTGGGGGTGGGAAGTTATATGCAGGAAGGCACATGCCTGCAGAGCCAGTTACTTGGAGTTGTGAGCTGCCCCACTGGGGAATCAAACTCTAGTCTTCTCCAAGAGCAAACTATTCTTTTAATCTAAGCCATTCTTCCAGCCCAACCACAGCCATTTCACATCAAATTGCCAACACAAGCTAAAGGTAACCTTTCCAGGTTTTATGCTACAGCTACTGGTTTACCCTTACTTTTAGGATAAAGACAAATCTTACTAGGATTCACAATGTCCAGGAAGCAGGGTTTGTTTCTAGTGAATACAATGTATGAATCTGTCTGTCTTGTCTGTTTCTCTCTCTCTTTCTCTCTCTCTCTCTCTCTCTCTCTCTCTCTCTCTCTCTCTCTCACACACACACACACACACACACACACACATACATACATACATACTTAAAAAAGTAATCCTCCAACCCAAGCCTAATTATTTCTCCTTGTATAAACATAAATGAGTTTCCTTATTTGCAAAATGGAAATAGTTATTTTCATAAAAAAGTTCACTAATAAGTGGATAATAGCCCCCCCACCAAAGGACAGAATACCCAAGATACAGACCACTGAACTCAAAAAGGTCAACAAGCTGATGGGTCCAAGTGAGGATACCTCAGTCCCACTTGGAAGGGAGAAGAAAGCAACCACAAGTGGGGGGAGGAGGGACCTGGGAGGGAAAGGGGATGGGGGGAGAGGGGAACATGATCTGGTATTGGTGGGGGACTGAAGCCCTGAGGGCCAGCAGAAAGAATGGAAACAGGTGACCTCAGGAGGAAGGAGGTTAGGAAGACCCTCTAGAATGTACCAGGGACCTGGAAAGTGAGAGACTCTCAGGACTCAAAGGGAGGGGACCCTAGATGAAAGGCCCTCAGTGGGGAGAAGGAACTTGTTGAGCCCAACTCCAGCAGAAAGATTGGGCATCAAGTGAGAGATGGGATTGCTATCCCACAGCCATAGCTCTGACCCATAATTCTTCCTGTCTGAAGGAAATGTAGGGATGGAAATGGAGAAGAGCCTGAGGAAAAGAAGGTCCAGCGACAGGCCCAAAGGGGGATCCAGCTCAAGGGAAGGCCCCAAAACCTGACACCATTACTAAAGCTATGGGGCGCTCCAAAAAGGGACCTATCATACTACCTTCCAAAAGATGCAACACGCAGCTGAAAGAGTCAGATGCAGATATGTGCACCCAAACAATGAACAGAAGCTGCTGATCCCTCTGGTTGAATTAGGGGAAAAGCAGGCAGAAGCTAGGGAGGAGGCCAACCCTGTAGGAGGACCAGCAGTCTTAATTAACCTGGACCCTCGAGATCTCTCAGACCCTGGATCACCAACCATGCCTGGTGCATGCACACACCAGCTGAGATGAGGCCCCCACCACATATACAGCAGGACTCCCGGGTCTGGGTTCAGTCAGAGAAGATGCACCTGACCCTCAAGAGACTGGAGGCCCCAGGAAGTTTAGAGGTCTGGTGGGGTAGGTAGGGTGGGGACAGGAAGGAGGTATGGGATGTGGAACTCTTGGGGGGTGGACCAGCAGGAATAAAATCTGAGTTTAAAAAAAAAAACAGTTCAGGATTGGGTTAGATCAAGTAAACACACCCAAACCAAGCTCCTAGAAATGATACTGCCATCTGGTTTCTGTACTCACAATTCCAAAGAAACTGCTTTTCCTAGACTCTTCCATTTCCACATCCAAATCATAACTTTCAGGCCTTATGTGACTGGCCATTCATAAGTATCAGAAGCTGTGAACCATCTATCCTTTGAAAGACTCTTCCTTTGGCTTCCCTCAAAACAGTGAATCTTCATTTACACATACTTCTCTGGCCAGTTCCGAAAGTATTCTTTTCATTGCTTATCATAATTTCAAAAGTTGTTTTCCTAGCAGTGGAGAGATGAGATGCAGAGCTTCACATATACTAGGGCATGCATTCTATGGATGGCCATTGGGCTATACCAGTCCTACACCTTCTAATTGTAAAAAGTACTTTGATTTTGCCCAAGTTAATGCATATAGGCCAATGACAGCTATGCCGCAAAATATTAGATGACCATTAACCTAACACCTTCATTCCCCTCACTTTCACAACACTTTGGACCCGTGTGATAGAAGAGACTCCTGCAGGTTGTCCTTTCATACATACACACGTGTGTAAATATAACACTGCATATATATATATATATATATATATATATATATATATATATATATATATGTGTGTGTGTGTGTGTGTGTGTGTGTACAAAACATACAAAATTATTTTTTTGGTTCTTTTTTTTTTTTTTTTTTTTTTTTCGGGCTGGGAACCGAACCCAGGGCCTTGCGCTTCCTAGGCAAGCGCTCTACCACTGAGCTAAATCCCCAACCCCAAAATTATTTTTAAGAATGTTTGAGACAGGGAATTGCTAATATAACCCAGGTTAGCCTCATCACTGCCATCACAGTCTTAAAGATGTCTCAGGGTTTAAGATAATTTATTGTTCTTGCAGAGGAGTTTGACTTGCTTCTAGCCATCCATAATTCCAGTTACAGGGGATCTTATGCCTTCTTCTGCCCATTGCAGGTTCACTTTCATACATAAAGACAAAATATTCATATATACAAAATAAAATAAAATTGGTGCACTCTTTTAGTTCCAGCACTCAGGAAGCAGAGTCAGGACATCTCTGTGAGTTTGAAGTCAGCCTGGTCTGCATAGTGAGTTCTGGGAGAGCCAGTAGCCAGAGCTATAGTGAGACCTTATCTCAAAAAAAAAAAAAAAAAAAAAGGCAAAACCAAAGATGAATGTGATGTTCTTGCCCAGACTGCCTTCCAAGTGGAGGTTCTTCACCAACCTATCTCTTACAACCAGGACCTTACACTATTTTTTGACAGAGTCTCTCACAATGTAGCCCTGCCTGGTATTGGACTGAGAAAACTGCCTGCCTCTGCCTCTCCCTCTGCCTCCTGGGCACTGGGATCAAAGATGTGCACCACCTAGCCTGGTACACAATGTATTTTCTACTTCTATACTTTGACAACTGTCTTGCTAAGAACCTCTGGAGAGAAAAAAAAGCACAAATAAATTGTTATCATTTAAAATGAACACTGAGCTGACCCTGGTGGCAAATACCTGTAATCTTAGCACTTAGAAAGCTGGGGCAGGAAGGTAATTGAGTTTGAGGCTAGCCTTGGCTACTTAGTTTGCTCCAGGATAGTCCAGGACTATAAACAGAGTTCCTATCTCTCCTCAAGCCCAAAGATACCAAAATAAAATGAAACAGTACTTCTCTTGTATATCAAATGCCCATTGACTTCGTGATGGAGCTCTAGCCAGCTCTAGCTCCCCTATCCTCAGTGGTCATTTAAAAATATCAAGAAAACCAGGAAGATAGCAAGATGCTTCAGTGGCTAAAACACTTAAGGAACAAACTGGATAACCTGAGTTTATTCTCTATAACCCACATCAAGGTGGAAGGCAAGAAACAATTCTTTCCATAAAGTTGTTCTCTGACCTTCGCATAAGTGTGATATGTGTTTACATGTACAAATATCACACACACACACACACACACACACACACACACACACACACACTGTTGCTGAGTATGATGGCACATTTCTTTAATCCTAGTACTCTAGAGGCAGAGGCAGGTAGATCAGAGTTCAAGGGTAGCCTGGTTTACAGAGAAAGTTCTAGGACAGCCAGGGCTACATAGAGAAACCCTGTCTCAAAACAAAAACAAACATACAAACCAAAACCAAAACTAAACCAACCAACCAACCAACCAACTACAAAAGAGAACAAGGCAGCCTGGATTACCCAGAAATAAATTAGTCTTAACAGACACAACAGGACTGAGCAGATAGGCAGATAGTTCTGGCAGTACCTACCTTGTCATCCTGAGGACCTGAGTTTTGATGCCCAGAACCATATTTATCTCACTGGTGTTCTCTCTCTTTTTTTTAATTGGTTATTTTATTTATTTACATTTCAAATGTTGTCCCCCTTTTCAGTTTCCCCTCTGCAAACCCCCTCTCCTATCCCCATCCCCCTGCTCCCCACCCACCCACCTAGTCCCACCTCACCACCCTACCATCTCTATGCTGGGACAACAAGCCTCCACAGGACTAAGGGCCTGATAAGGCCAGATAAGGCAATCCTCTGCTACATATGCAACTGGAACCATGGGTCTATCTATCCATGTGTACTGTCTGGGTGGTGGTTTAGTCCAGTTAGTTGATATTGTTCTTCCTATGGGGTTGCAAACCTCTTCAGCTTCTTCAGTCCGTCCCTGAATATGCATGCATGCCACACCATGTATGTGGAGATCAAAGGACAACTTTGGGGAGCACTTTTCTCCTACCATTTAGGTGTCAGAGATTGAATTTAGGTCTTTAGGCTTGGCAGGCCCCAGAACCCAGGTAAAAAGCCAGGCATAAGTGGTGCATATCTTTAACCAAGGTGATGGTGGAAAATAGGGTAGAGACAGGAAGATCTTTGGAGTTTTCTGGCCAGCTAGTCTAGCCAAATCAGTGAGCCTCCATTTCACCAAGATACCTTGTCTCAAAAAAATAATGTTGGAGCATGATTAGGTAAAGATATCTGACATCAATCTCTGGCCTCCACACAGATTTATACTTTCAAGTACATATAACAAACACACACCAAATTAAAACTAAAACTGAAAAGTTTAGAGTCAAGAATGAACCCTGCTTGGGTCCTGCTAAGACTGAACCCCCAGTGAACTAGACTGTTGGGGGAGGGGCGGCAATGGGGGAGGGTGGGAGGAACACCCATAAAGAAGGGAGGGAAGGATGTTTGCCCGAAACCGGAAAGGGAATAACACTCAAAATGTATATAAGAAATATTCAAGTTAATAAAAAAAAAAAAAGAATGAACCCTGCCCATTCCATCTCAATCTGAGGTGTCAGCAGTTCAAAGGGCATATTGCTCAATAATTTTCTACTCTATAAATACATGAGCATAGACTAATATCCTCCTTTGCTCCTTAAATGAAATCAAACCCTATTTTATGATTTATTTTTTCAAGGATCTTTCCATACTAGCACATCATATGTTTTCCTTACTAACAACTGTGTAGTTTTCTATTGAATGGACATCTTATTATTCAATCCCATTTGCTAATGATAGACACTTTATTTACAAAAAAAAAAAAAAAGAGTCTTTCTGGAAACCAGATCACTAGCTATCATTTAGAGAAGCTTCCTATAGCAGATGAGAATAGAGACCCACACCCAGACATGACATCACACACACACACACACACACACACACACACACACACACACACACACACACACACACTTTGGAACACACAACTCTAAATAGGATGTCACCATCAAATCTGTCCCCTCAGAGCCTCAGAACTTAGGTATCCCTAAGTAAGAGGAGGGGAAAGAGTGTACGTGTCAGAGAGAATAGAGGACACCAGGAAAACAAAGACCTCTAAAACAACAGCTCGGATGAACACACAGAGACTGAAGCACTGTGCATAGGGCCTGCACACCAGGCCTTTTGTGTATATATTATGGTTTCCAGCTTTGTGATTTTATGGGACTCATGAGTGTGTGAATGAGTGGGTCTCTGATCCTCATGCCTTCTCTTGGGGGACCTTTCCTTCTGTTGATTTGCCTTATCCAGGCAAATGATTGATGTAGTTTTTCCCCCTCTTATTTCATTTTATTTTGTTTTGTTATCTCTTAGAAGCCTGGTTTTTTCTAATGACACAAAGTGTGTAAATCCAGATGGGAAGGGAAGTGGGGAGGAACTGGGAGAAGAAACCGTAGTCAGGACATATTGTTTGAGAAAAAGAATCTATTTTTAATAAACGGGAACATTTTTTCTAAAAGAAGAATTAAAAAATAAAGAGGCCATTTTGCTTTAAAGTATTTTTTTATTTTGTAAGTGTGCACCTGAGTGTAGGTACTCAAAGTTCCAGAAGGGTCCCAAGAATCAAACTCGGGTCCTCTTCAAAAGCAGTGCATACTCTCCAGCCCTCAAAGGCATCTTAGCTTGTTTCCAGTTCTCGGTGTTTCTCTAAAGACTCAACACATCAGATTCCCACACTATTTTCACCTTTGTCCCAAAGACAACCTTACCTATTTCAGAGCAAAAGGCCTCTCTGTATAAGGGAATTTTTCCTATTATAGCTATCACCCCTTTCTATTTACACAAGTCTTTCTAACAAATAATCCTTCAGTTTTCTAACCCTTACTATATGGTATTCCCCTCTAGGTCTATGTAAGCCTACTTAATGACCTTCCATCTTGACTTCCTCTCAGAACTTCTCATCCTCCTGCTTCTGATCCAAGAGCCAGGATTACGGCCATGTGCCATCGCAGTTATTTAGTGCTGGAGATTGAAGCCAGGGCTTTGTCTTTTCCAGGCAATCACTTTATCAAATGAACTCCAATCCTAACTAGATTGTTTGCTTTTTTGAGACATGTTCTAATTCTAGCTCCTGCTGGCAGGGTATGAATAAGGCTCTTAAAGTTCCTTTCTTGGTTGAGACATCAGACTTTTCAGGTTTTCTATTTCTGACATTACCTAAATTCTGGTTTTCACCAAGAATCTGTCTTCCATCTTATTCTATGTTTCCCAGTTTTGTCTACTGTCTACATAGCATAAATCCTAAGCTTTCTACATGCATATATATTAAATTCATCTGCTTCTGACTGAAACTGAAGAGCCACTTCTCAGTGACTAGAAACTCCTAAGTCAGAAACACAGGTTCCACTCTCTTTATTTCCCATTATCCAGTCATTAAGACAAAAGTCTTATTTTATCCCTACTACCAATGATTCAGTCATGGCTTAGACCTTAATCATCTACCATCTGGCTCCCCTTCTCTCTATCCAAAATCATACAGAATGATTACTCTAAAATAACCATTTGACCCTAAAGCTGGCAATCTTTTTTTTTTTTTTTTTTTTGGTTCTTTTTTTTGGAGCTGGGGACCGAACCCAGGGCCTTGCACTTCCTAGGCAAGCGCTCTACCACTGAGCTAAATCCCCAACCCCTAAAGCTGGCAATCTTAATACCATAACTGGAACCTGTCATTTCATGTCCCCAAACATTTGCTCAGCCTAGAGTGTTCTCTCACTTGTGGCCCCTATGGCTAACCACTAAACTCCTGCCTACTCTTTAACTGTTTTTTTTTCCCCTAAGTTAGGGTCTTGTAGTCCAGGCTGACCTCAATTCAGAAGCATCCTTTGCCTCAGCCTCCCAAGCATTGGGATTACAGGTGTAACCACCATGCCTGGCTTTATGATCTAGCTTTTTAGTCTTCTCTGTGGAGCATTCCTGTACATACTTGGCAAGCAGAGTTCAGTCTTCTCGTTGTAAATGTTTTTCCCCTCAAGGACCACTTTTTAATACACCGGTATTTACAAGTCTCTTATTCTAGATCTCAAGATCCTTGCAATCAGAAACTACATATTCTCTATTAGTTTTTAACTCAAGTGGTAAAATCAAAAGAGGCCATGAATTTGAGAGAGGGGAGATTGGGAAGGATTGGAGGGAGGAGATGGAGTGAAAATTTATGTAATTATATTTTAATGAAAAATAAAATAAAATAAATATGGACAATATAAAAATAAATATCATGTACCTATTTAATCTCCCAAGTTAAAATTCTAGAAACCCATCCTAGTCCTCCTTTGGAGTCTCAAGTGCCAATTGGTTATGAAGTCCTGTTGCTCACACCTCTTTCTGAAGATGTCTCAAAGCCACTCCCCTTTTCTCCATTCCAATGGCACCATCAAACTTTAGGTTCCACTCCCCTTAGCTTGAACTACATTTGCTCTCCACTCAAAATAACTCTCCATTGAATCACTGTTAAATTAAAGTTTTATTTAAAAAAAAAATACACATTATAAAATTGAGATACAGAAATAAAAGCGTAACACTTACCTACTGTATATAAACTAAATAAACCACGTCCTCTCTATTCCCATCCTTCAGAGGTTATCACTGCTAATACTTTAATGTATATTCTTTCATATCTTTTTGAAAACTTTGCGCATATAAGTATATATAAACATCCAGTTTTTGAGTCTTACATAAACTGAATCATACATGTCTATTATTTGACTCAATTTCTGTCTTCATTCAACATTCTGAAAACTTCTTAAACAAATCTAATCCTCGAGACTTTATATTCTTAAATATAACATTTACTCACTGTTATCTATCTCTCTTTTGATTTTCTGAGACAGGGTTTCTTTTTTACAGCCCTGGCTGTCCTGGAACTCACTCTGCAGACAAGGCTGGCCTCGAACTCAAGAGATTCACCTGCCTCTGCCTCCCGAGTGCTGGGATTAAAGGTGTGCGCCACCACGCCTAGCTCAAATGCAAAGCTCTTGAAGATATGCTTCCTGTCCGTCTTTCAGTGTCATGTCTAGTCACTCCAGCATCCTCTCTGAAACAAGGCAGGTACAAACAAGGAACACGTTCTGTCATATCTAGACTGTGAACTGTTAACAACCTGCCTGAACTTTTTGAGATAGTACTTATCTACGACTTCTCAACAGTCAGCTTTCAGGCGGCCTCTGGAAGACTTCTCTGCTTTCCAAACATGACCTCTTCTAATTCTTTTCTTTGTACTTTATACCTAGTTTCTTAATTGTACTTACATTCTATGATTTATTAACACGGCTTGAATTCCAGTCTCACTGCCCCAACTTGATGGCAAGCTCTTATTTAACCTTTGCACTCCAAAGATATGATAGAGTGCTTAGCATGAGTCAGGTACACAGTAACATCTCTGTTGGGATTTTGTGATTTTTAAGACCATCTACTGAGTAGCTACTTTGCATAAAACCATATCCTAAGCATAAAAAAGAAACAAAAGACAGTCATTGCCCTAAGGAACCGTTTTCCTATAATTTTTTCTAGGATGGGAGAGAGCACATTTACATGGATACATAGGCTGTTTCACAGATTTAGAGCTACATCCTTGTAATCTATTTAGCAACAAGGCATTGTCCATCCAAGTAAGTAACACATGAACAATCAGTTTGTTCAAGAGGATTACATTTTAAGTGTGACACAGAGCCAGCCCATCAGGACCTAATTCTCTAAACCAGCAGAAGGGTTTTCGTCTATTCTAGTCCACCAATTAGAAAATAAAATGGTGGCATGTTTATACACCAAAAACAGTAAATGCCATTAAAGGAGTGTAATGAAGAGTGAGTCTGCTCTCTCTTCTTGGTAGTGATTAGGGAAAAGAACTTGCTACTATATGATCTAGAGAAATAATTACTATTTTACTTATTACTAAAACTAAAGTGTTAATCTAGTGATATCATTATTAGCTACTATATACACATAAACAAGTTGGGTAAAAGGTAATAGGCCTAGGCTGATTGAAGAGGCTTAAAGGAAGCCTCATTCATCAGAGTCCAAGTCACTGTCTCCAGCAATGGAGTGGAGATCCTCACTGTCCTCCTCGTCCTCTGAGAGTTGGACCTGGCTTAGAACGCTGGGCCCAGAGCGCTGCTCTTCCTCATCTTCTTCTTCCTCTGATACCTCATACCCACCGATGCTGCTGAAGCTTGTATCCTGGGTGTTCGACTTGGGATCAGGCTCCTCATAGCTCCCATAACTGAGAAGAGAAACAACATTTCTCAAGCTTGGGCACCACCCCCTAGCCAATCATTTGCATGCTTTATACTGTCAAGGGATCAGTCCATCTCACCTCCCCTGGACACAAACAGGCTGTTAACTGTTTCATGTGCCCCTAAGAAAAATGACCCCATTCAAAAACATCAACTTGTCAACTTCATATACACGAGAACCTGAAACAGACCAACACTCACTACTGACTAACATGACCATACACACTGTCAAGCCCCACTCTTTCATTGTATTTAGTTTCACTCATTTATGTATCCAAAATTAGTTAGCAGTCCTGAATAATTTCTCTAACATACAGTGTCTCTATTACTTCCTTTCTATTCCTGCTTTGTTTATTGTCACTTAGTCCTGTGTGTTTAAGGTGCCTGGCTGGCACTACTGAAAAGTCTTCAGGGCTCTAGGATTGAGTTCCTTCAACTAATTCTTCACATTTCTGCAAGTGTATTCTATTTTCTGTTTATCCTAATTTTATTTCACAAAAACCCACAAATGACATTTGCTATTAAAAAAATTACAACATACACGAGAAAAAAAGGAGGGAGGAGATTAGCAGTATCTTTACAGAGATTAGCAGAGATAATGTTCTTTTTTTTTTAAGATTTATTTATTTACTTCATGTATGTGGGTACACTGTCGCTGACTTCAGACACACTTAGAAGAGGGCATTGGGTCCCATTACAGATGGTTGTGAGCCACCATGTGGTTGCTGGGGATTGAACTCAGGACCTCTGGAAGAGCAGTCAGTGCTCTTAACCACTAAGCCATCTCCATCCCCAGAGATAATATTCTTATATATGACTTTTTTTCTATGCATTTTAGATACTTAAATATTTTATATTTAGAAAAATACAATGCTTTGGGCTGGAGAGATGGCTTAGTGGTTAAGAGCACGGACTGCAGCATTGACTGCTCTTCGAGAGGTCTTGAGCTCAAATCCCAGCAACCACATGGTGGTTCACAACCATCTGTAATGGGATCTGATGCCTTCTTCTGGTGTGTGTCTGAAGACAGCTACAGTGTACTTATATATAATGGATAAATCTTTAAAAAAAAAAAAAAAAACGCTTGCCAGGAGTAGTGGCACATGCCTTTGATCTCAACCCTTGGGAAGTAGAAGCAGGCGATCTGGCGATCTCCACGTTTGAGACTAGCCTAGTCTACATAGCAAGTTCCAGGACAGCCTGGATTACAGAGAAATCTGTCTTAAAAGAAATAAGTCAATTAACTTAAACATTAAAAAAAATTGAAAAAGATGTTTGTTCCTCAGAAATGTGCTTTTTTTTCAATAATGACTACAATGACTATTCTTCTGTGTCAATATAAGTCTCCAGCATAATTCTCTGGGTAGTTTTTGTAGCCAGAGTCTCACTATTCAGTTCAGGCTAGCCTCAAATTTGCAATCCTCCTATTTCATCCTCCTAAGTGTAGGGTTTACAATGTGCCAGACTTAACAGCTGCATGATATTCTGGTATATGGCTCTAACATGATTTATTTAATAGTCTCTCACTTGTATATTTAGCTGTTTCTCATTTATTTCACCATTAGAAACAATGGGCTGTAATGAAAACTTTATAATCTTTTTTTTTTGTTTTATGAAACAGGATTTTACTACGCAGCCCTGCCTGTCCTGAACTTGCTATATGTAGACCAGGTTGCCCCAGGCCCCCTGGAGTGCAGGGGTAAAGGGTATGCATTATCACATCTGGCTACTCAAACATCTTGATAAAAAGACTTCTCACAGGAAAACTTCCTAGATGAAGAACTTTAGAACCAATGGGAATACAGATTTAAATTTTTTTTTACTTAGAGTGACATAATTGTTATACTTCACTCCCACCTACCCTATCTGTTTACATTTATTACTAGCCATTTAGGAATGTCTTTTTTCCTCAAACCCTTTCCCCAAATCATCACAAACCTGATGAGTAAGAAAGTATATCACATTGTTTATCATACTTCTAAAATACAGTTATTGACCATTTGAACTTGTGAATTTCTTAGTTCACATCTTTTATCCTTTGTTCTTTTTTTAAAAAATTTTATTTATTTTATAGGTAAGCACACTGTAGCTATCATCAGACACACCAGAAGAGGGCATCAGATCCCATTACAGATGGTTGTGAACCACCATGTGGTTGCTGGGAATTGAACTCAAGACCTCTGGAAGAGCAGACAGTGCTCTTAACCACTGAGCCATCTCCCCAGCCCGTATCCTTTGTTCTTTAGGGCATAAAATACTTTTCTTTTTTTTTTTTTTTTGGTTCTTTTTTTCGGAGCTGGGGACCAAACCCAGGGCCTTGCCCTTCCTAGGCAATCGCCCTACCCCTTGGCTAAATCCCCAACCCCATAAAATACTTTTCTAAAACACAAAGTAGATCATACACTATTCCCATTTAATACCTGCCCACCCCACATTTGTGTCCTTCATAACTTGGTCTTACCTACTTTTTAAAAAACTTAAAAGAACCTTATTTAAGATATTCTTAACTACTTCTTTAATAATTTCTACTACATAGATCAATCAAAAGCTCCAGTCTACTTATATTCTTTAAAACTGTCCCATAGTGGCTCATGGAAACTGAACTGGCAATCAGGGAGCCTGCAAGGGACTGACCAAGCTAGGCCCTCTGCACATATGTTACAGTTGTGTAGCTTGGTTTTCAAGTTGAGATCCTAACAGCAGTAGCAGAGCCTGTCTCTGACTCTTGTTGCCTGCCTTTGGGACACTTTCCTCCTACTGCCTGCCTTGCCTAGCCTCAATAGCAGAGGATGTGTCTAGTTTTACTGCAACTTCATGAGCCAGGCTGGTTGACACCCCTGGGAGGCTTCCTCTTTTCTAAAGGGAAAGGGAGGAGGAGCAGATGCAGGGAAGGGAGGTGAAGGAAAAGACTTGGAGGAAAGGAGGAAGAGGAAATGGTGGTCAGGATGGAAAGAAAATAAATAAATAAATTTTAGTAAGTGTCTCATGTCTCTGGGTTTTTACAATGCTGTTCCAAGTCTCTGGGATACTGTATGTTTCTTACCCTATAAACCTACTACTTATATTTGATTCAGTTTCCTTCTCTTATCAGCTTCCCTCCCCACCCTTCTCTCCCAGAAAAACCTTGTGGTTACCTGTCATGTCTTTCATGTTCCACTGCCTGCTAACCTGTTTCATAATTCCTGAGAGGCAGTGGTCCTTAAAGGAATCCCGTATCTTACTTGTGTTTTCACTTAGGACAAAATACTTGCAGAATAAAAAAATAAAGATTTCTACCTACTTGCTGGATTGCATATGTAGTAAATCCAACATGTTTGAAACGAAAACCATGTTCCTATCCTGTTTTTCTTCTTTCCTCAATGAAATTCTCGTTATCAGATTTAATCCCCAAATTCAACTGAATGCTGAATATCTGTCCCTACTGCCCTTAAAAGTTATCTAGCACACATATTTGATATTACTTTCTCTTCCTCGTATTTTTTTCCAGTATCTCATGTAGTTCTAGCTGGCTTTGAACTCACCTTATAGCTGAGGATTACTCCCACCTTGAAAGTGTGCATAGGAACACATCACCACACCCATATCTTCTGTATTTTTTTCCTAGATAGGATCTTAATATATAGCCCAGATTTGTGGTTTTCTTCTCTCCCCACTCTCCACCTCTCTCTCGGGTGGGGTAGGGTTCAGAGTTTTACTGCCTGGACCTCACTATGTAGACCACGCTGGCCTTGAATTCAGAGATCCACTGTCTCTTTTTAGGCATGCAGTACCTCACCTGGCTAGCCTTAAACTCAGGATACTCCTACTCATATCTTCTTAAGAACTGAGATTACAGAAGTGTGCCAGCATACCTAACAACTTCCTTTTCTTGAAAGTATTAACTCCTAATAGAACAAAATCCAAGTGCCTTGGCATGTTACTTATCGTCCTCCATAATATAGTCTGTTCCTATTTCAAAAGTCTTATTCTTCAACCACTCCCTTTACTCATATTGTTATTTCTATGCCTCTGACATACTATTTCATCAATAAAGACCTCCTTGCTGCCATTGTAAATGCTTAGCAGACTCCTATCCATCCTGTAAAGCATAGTTCAAATACTTCTACATGAAATTGACCGATTACTTAAAAGGCACAGTAAGACACCCCCTTTTGGGGATACCTCAGCACTTTGTACTTACTTATGGTTTGGTACTTAGAACATCATATCTACAATGATTTGTGTCAATCTTCCCACTAGAAGAGCTCCTCAAGAGGAGGTTATGTCTTATTCCTCTGTGTATCCCCAGAGACTAGACAATGCTTGGCCCAAGTAGAGGTGCTCAGGAAATGTTTGACAGATGAAAGCTATCTGATGCTAGCCCCTTGTCACCACAGCCTCAGAGCATATTGCTGCCCATTACCTGATGTTGCTATCCTCCAAACCACGGGAAGCCTCCCCACCATCTCCCTCATAGGACATCATGCTTTCTTCATTTTCCATGCCCATCCTTGTATTCTCTTGAAGCATGCGGGGCTGTTTGGGTCTTATGCTGCCAGATTCCACATCAGAGTCACTTCCACTTTCACTTAGCTGAATAGCTGTAAAAGCACAAATTGTGTTTCATTAAGAGATAAGCTTGATGGACTAGGATTATGGCTCAGTGCTACAGTGTTTGCTTAGCATACAGGAGACAGTATATTCAAAATAACAAAACAAGAATGAGAGAAAGAAAAAGTAATTTTTGTCATAATTAGCATCTTTAGTCTAGTATTCCAAAAGTAGTCTACACAGACTTCATTTGTGCCTATAGTCCTCACATCTAAGGCATCTCTTTTAACTACCAAAGGTCAACAGTGGTAGTAAAATCTATAGTTTAGAAACTGAATTTAAGCAACTTATTTCCTCTCAGTCTAATGTACCTGTTTTCTTTTTTTTTTTTTTTTTCTTTTTTTTCGGAGCTGGGGACCGAACCCAGGGCCTTGCAGTTGCTAGGCAAGCGCTCTACCACGGGGCTAAATCCCCAACCCCATGTACCTGTTTTCTATCATTGCCAATACTTTTAGTTTACCATTTCTATTATTTTGCTTAATTTTCCTTTCCTGCTCCCAAACACAACCCTTCAAAGGTGCTACTTGGGCATTGCCTTTTCTGCTATTATCTTTATGCCTCTGTGTTCATCCTCACTTCCCCTAAGGCTAATTGACATGATCATCCTCTAAGTGTATGTTCAGTACTCTCAGGTCCACTAATAGGACTCTAATAAAAGAGATAGATTTTTTATAATAGCACATAGTAAGTAGCAAAGAGGCTACCACTCAGTCCTGAGGTACAACAGTGAACTATATAACAACAGAACCAAAGGAGGAAGACTCACCAGAGAAAGGGTTATCTCCTTCTTCATCACTCCCAGCATCTTCTTCATCATCTTCACCTTCAGACATAAGCAAATCCTCATACAGGACACTGGCTTGGGGCTGTTGTACAGTTCCTTCCTCTTCATCTGCAAGATCACCATCTCCGTCTCCACCTTCCTAAACAAGTCCAGGTGGCCGTCAATCACTGACTGAGAGACCAGAACACTTTCCCCCACATCCCATTTGCTGCCACACAAGAAATTAATTATAGTGGATAGCTTTGTTTAGCTTATTTCAAGGATTAAAGTTAGACTGAGGCTCACTATGAGGAGACTCTATGATATCACCTTGGGATTTGATCTGCCCTGCACTACTGGGGCTCCTATCATATAAATGTGCAATGTAACCATAAGCTTTCTGTATGCATATTCACTTGGGCTGGAGTCTTAGGTTTCCCATCCCCCTCCTCCTCATTCCCTTCAATATCTACACCAGAGTATTCCTCACCCAGCTTACCTCGCCAAGTCTGCCAAGTCTGAGTAAGGAACACAAACAGCACATCATTGAGGGATGTGCCTGTAGAAGCTAACCAAGGGTTCTTTTTTTTTTTTGGTTCTTTTTTTCGGAGCTGGGGACCGAACCCAGGGCCTTGCGCTTCCTAGGTAAGCGCTCTACCGCTGAGCTAAATCCCCAGCCCCTAACCAAGGGTTCTTTACCTTGGGCAGATGCTCTTCCTTGATATCCCAGCCAATCGCACTGCTAATGGAAGCTGTTTACACAGCACGAGGCATGTGTATTTTTCCCAGTCATTCTTTGGAAGACAGGGCAAGAAAATCCAAAGAACAGGGAAGTTTTTGGTCCACTCTTAACTGTCATCAGAAGGAAATGTTTCCTTTCTAACCCAAACTTTTGAGATAGAAAATTCTTCTGGGTTTTGTTCTCTCTTGTGAAACCTTGAGAATAGCATTAGATGTGGATTATATTTTGATGCCTCTGGCAAAGGCCAATTAAAATTACACATATTTTAAATTTGGTTTATAACATAAAACACATAAAATACTACCCCAATTGGTGTGAACTCTGTCTCTGAATGTAGCTGGTCTTCCTAGTCAGTCACTTTCTAGGCTGTTCTGATGCCTCAGATACTTTCCCTGAAGGTCTGTTGTGTTTCAATCTGCCAACCATTCACCAGATAGCACATTTCAAACCTTGTTTTCAGGGCCAAAGGATCCATAGGATCACTCCCCATCCCTGCACATTCAGTCACCAGGCAGACCTCTAATCTCACAAAGAAGAATAACATTCTACCTGTGTTAGCTGCTTTTCTGAAGTAGCACTGGGAATATCCAAGACAGACAGATTGCTCTCATCTTGATACACAGAAGCATCTCGAGAAACACTGAGGGATGTGCTGTTATCATATAAATCAGGAGGCTGTGGCAGAAAACATACAACTTAGCTTCTACCAAGGAAAGCAGCTAGAAGAATACAAAGAATTCTTCTTTATAAAATTCACTGAAGAAAAAGGACATGCAAAACAACCCAGTTAAAGAGGAACCACAGCCTGGTACAGCTTTGTATACAAATTTTTAGAATCCTTCAAATAACATTTACTCTAGCAGACGGGCATCTATTGTATATGTTCAAAAACTAAAGCAGAAATGCATAAAATGTAGGGACGTTTATGTATTAACAACCTTTCTAGTCAGTAACCTACTTTCTTCTTCTAAGCCTTGCCTTGCTGTTTTTTTTTTTTTCTTTTTTTTTTCAGAGCTGGGGACTGAACCCAGGGCCTTGTGCTCGCTAGGCAAGCGCTCTACCACTGAGCTAAATCCCCAACCCCTTGCCTTGCTGTTTTTAAGCTCAGGGATATTAGTAATAGTTTTACTGACTTAGAGACATGAAAGGAAACTGGATACAAGGAATTAAATTTCAAAAAGAGCATGGAATGGTTTGATAGTTCATAAGCTTGAGGATGATACTTCAAAGCAAAATGGCATGGTTAAAAAAAAACATGGGCTTTGGAGTAAACAGCCCTGGGACAGAGTCTTGGCTCTACCATCATTAACCACCCTGTTTTCCTCAACTGTAAAACATGGATGATAAATCTACCTCACGGGGTTGTTGTGAGAATTTAGAGCTTGTGTACTCAATATATGGTATTCAATAAATGATAGCTCCTTTCCCTCTTACCATCCCTGAAAAGAGCAGGAATTTAGCAAATGGATTCAACTTAATAAGAGAGACTAGATAAAATATTCACAAAGTAAATATAATGAGAAAATAACATTCATTAATTTCACTTTTAAAGTATATTTACAGACATAAATACACATATCACAGATATGAAAGCTCAAAATATTCAGAAGTTGATGTTATGAAAATGGAATTGATAAGTAATATTTATTTGTATCTTTCAATAATTTTTAAAAAATGATTTCATTTCTTCATTTTAAAAATTATATGGCTGGGCAGTGATGGTGCCTGCCTTTAAATCCCAGCACCTGGGAAGCACAGGTGGGCAGATACCTGTGAGTCCAAGGCCAGTCTGGTCTACAGCCAAGACTATAGAGAGAAACCCTCTATATATACACAACAACGAAATATATATACATTCATATATATGTCTGAGTGTGGGCTTGTGCATGTGAGTACCGTGTCTGTAGAGGCCAGAAGGTGTCAGAACCTCTGGAGCTGAAGTTAAAACAGCAAGTCACAGAACGTGTGTGTTAGAAACCAAAAGTCAGGTCCTCTGAAAGAGCAGCAAGCACTCTTAACTGCTGAGCCATCTCTCTAGCCCTATCTTCTAATTCTCCCTAAGAATGATATTTCTTTCATCAATACAAAACTTGCTTATGAGCAAGGAATAGTGGCAAAAGCCTATAGCCCCAGCACCAGGAAAGTTCAACCAGGAAGATCACAGTCTAGACCACAAAGCCAGATCCTGTCTCAAAGAAACAAGTACATACCCGTATAAATATTGTAAACAAGCAAGCAAACAAGATTGACTGAGATTTGATTTTCCATAATAGAAGCAAAATAGATTTCAAAATATTACATTACAAATAAACTTTCTGCAAATTTTGAAATGTATGAAAATAAAGAGGATTGTGGGAAACTGTAAAATGATTCCAAAGTATTAAACTCAATGCAAGTTTCAGTATAAGTATCCAGATGCAAATACATTACTGACTGTCACAATTTGGAAGTTGAAAATGACGTGATTAATGCTGTGCTTCTATACAATCAAAACTGTATTATGACAGGTTAATCTAATACAGATACTTTCTAATAATGTTTTGATTTTTCATATTAATGAGTTTGGATGATCACACACATGGGGATCTATCTTCCTTGAGTTAACAGGCAATGACTCTGGCTATCTTAAAATTTATACACATAAATGAAGGGAAAGACGAGAGTGTGAACTGAAAAGAATGAAGCAGTACAACCCATACCATACTCTCCAAAGGAAACTCACTAAGTATACCAAAGCAGCTACTGCTCAGGAAGGACACTTTGATTCATCAATGGTCTAGGTTTATGACTGTCTAAGACCCGAGAAAAGACATACTAATAGGTGGTTAGATTCTGCTAGAGAATGATAGCTAGTATCCAAGCTTTAACTTACCAGAAAGTACCTTGTGGACACTGAGTCTATTAGCAAACAAGGCCTTCCTGGGCAATATCACTCACCCAAGCCCCCTTGACCCAATCTGCCCATACAACTCCAAGAGCCTTTCCTTGTTCTGGACCTTGAAGAAGTATCTGAGGGTTCTTTATACCTGGCCCCTCAGTAACCTATGTTTTGGGATGAAAGAAAGAGTAAAAGATAGATAGAGAAAGTGTACCAATAAGAAAGACAGCAAAATCCAACAGAGATCACGTATGGTGCATATAAGTTTGAAGTGAAACCTGAGAAGAATGAAAAGTAACCCTATAGAATTGGAAGGAATTCTGCATTAAAGCATTCAGTTAAATTTGAAAAAGCCTCTGGAACTTTACCCAAAAAATCCTTCATATATACAAGGAAACAAATATTAACCAAATGCCTATAGTGTGCCATACAAATTAACCCATTTAATGTTGGAAAGCATGTCTTAGAGAAATGGAAATAGAAATGTTAATTTCCCAGTATCACGAAAGTGGATTCTAGCAGAGCTAAGACTCACACTCAGGCCTGTTTTACATCAAACCTCATGTTCTTTCTATTCCACCACTGTGTCTCCAATATAGACCAAGGACCTGTTAATATTCTACTTCAAGTCTATTTTCAAATATGCCAACTTTCTAAGACTAGAGGAAATAATCAGCAGATTCAGTTAGACCAGAAAGAACTAAAAATTCCTTATTCATCCTTCTTTCTAGTCTTTTAACATATAAACTTAAAACAGTCTTCATGTAGTAGAAAGGAATTAACCCTGGAAATTAAGTGATAAAAGCTATACTGACATACTGCTAAAATAATGGGTAATCGGATATCTAGAAGGCACGAGAACAATTGGCCCCTATCTGTTAACTGAGCAGCCTGCATTCTAGGATGTCCTAGAACCCCAAAATTTACCAACAAAACAACTAGAGACCTAGAGGATGTCTCTGGCTATAGTAGTCAGGAATCTGGTATTCTCACACACTATAAACAACCACCCAACTCATTCATCCCAAAGTTGCCTCTTCTGGATTCAACAAGGCCACAAAGACCCATGGCCCTCACTCACCTTAGCCTTTGAGAAGACAAGAAAGCACACGAAAGGCATATGAAGAGGAAGGACAGAGAAGAATGGTATCTCAGTAAACAGATCTGTTAACATGCTCCCAATTTCCCAAACCATAAGACGATCGTAAGAAGTTCCTAATCCTTTGGCTTACCTGAGGGGTATAAGGTCCTGGAGTCATTGGGTCTAGACTTTCTAATTCTGCTTCCTCCAGAGCTGCTTCTTTAGCTGTACAAATATCTTTCTCAAGTTGAGTCAAATGTTCATCATACTGGCAAACAAATGAAATTAATGAATTCATTCAACATTTAGGTAATGCGCATGCAAAAATAAAACACACACACAAAAATTCCTGTCTTCGAAGCTGGAGAGATAGATGGCTCAGTGGTTAAGAGCACTGGCAGCTCTTCCAGAGGTCCTGAATTCAACTGCCAGCAACCACATGGTGGCTCACAACCATCTGTAATGGGATCTGATGCCCTCTTCTGGTGTACATGAAGATAAGAGCACTCATATACAAAAAACAAAAAAAAAAAACAAAAAAAAAAAAAAACAAAAAAAAAACCATAAATACATTTTTAGAAAATTGCAGTCTTCATAGTATTTCTATTCTAAGAGCAGAACACAGCTGATAACCTAAAGAAAGCAGAGAAAGAAATAATGGAATGAGGGTAGAAGGTGGAATATTATATTTGAAAATAAATAGGGTAGTGAGGTAAAGTTTCAAACTCAAGGATACAACAAAGGTTTCAGGAGCTAGATCTTCACTACCACCTACCTCAGTTAATGTCTGGTGACAAACGTTCACAATCTCCTGAGCAGTCTTAGTATACTGACTCTCAGGCCCTACAAAAGAAGTAAAATGCCATTACCTTTGTAACTTCATGAATTTTGCATTTCTCCAACATACCGATTTAATAAATCCACTGCAATTTATTTATTAAAATAATCATTAAAGTTTGTTTGTTTGTTTGTTTATTAAGGAGTTTCTTTGTATAGCCCTCGCTGTCCTGGAACTAGTTATGTAGATTAGGCTGGCCTTGAACTCACAGACATCTGCCTACCTCTGCCTTCTGAGTGCTGTGATTAAAACTGTTAAAACCCACCACCTTGCTAAAAGTTTTTTTTTTTTTTTTTTTTTTTTTTCGGGGACCGAACCCAGGTCTTGGCGCTTCCTAGGCAAGTGCTCTACCACTGAGCTAAATCACCAACCCCAGTGTTTTTTTTTTTTTTTTTTTTTTTAATGTTATGTATGTGGATGTTTTACCCATGTGTATTTCTGCACACCTTTATACATACCTGGTGCCCAAAGAGAGAAGAAGAGGCTGTTGGACTGGAGTTACAAATAAATGATTTGGGCTGCCATGTACATGCTGGAAGCCAACCCAGGTCCTCTGGAAGAGTAACCAGTGCTCTTAATCATTGAACAATCACTCTAGCCTCCTTTTGCAATTTAAAAAAAAATCCTTGATAATGTTTTTTACCCAATAATATGTATCATTATTCAAGATTCAGAAAACCTATGTTTGATCCTTAAACTTCTGCTTAACTTTTTTAAATGAAAATTTTTGTTTGAATTTTGTATTTTTTTTTCCTTTTTAAAGGCATGGTCTCATTATATAGTCCTGGCTGTCCTGGATATCATTATGTAGAGCAAGCTGGCCTCAACCTCAGAGTCCCACCTGCCTCTGCCACCACACTTAGCTTTAAGTGGAAAAACTTTAAACATACAAAATCAGACTAATTAGTATTCCAATTAGCCTAATTAGTCAGTCTTAACAATTATCAACACATGGCTAGTCTTGTTTCACTTATATTTTAATTTTTCAGACTCTCCTCAAATCATTTTGGATATAAGATCTCATTATGTGTTGTTCTACACTGGCTTCAAACACATGATCCCTTGGCCTCTGCCTCCTGAGTGCTGGGATTATAGGCATCCACCACTCTATCTCTACACAATAAGTTCTAAGCTACACTTAGAGACCCTACCCAAAATAAACAAAGGAGAGTCCTTATGTAAACTATAGTTGCAGGTGATATGGAGTGTCAATGGAGGTTCATCTATGAATAGAATAGTACCAGTTTGGTATAAGGGAGTAGGGAGTATATTGGACCTCTGTAACTTCAATTTTGCCATAAACCTGAACTACCCTAAAATATAAAGACTACTTACAAAATAAGAACTACTTTTTAAGCCAAACTCTATCAAATCTAAAATAATAATCCCTTGAGCCAGGTGTATTGGCACATGTTTTTAATTCCAGAGAAAGAGACAGGTGAATCTCTGTAAATCCAAGGCCAGCTTGGCTTACATAGTTCCAGGCCCGCCAGATCTATATACTAAGACATTGTCACAGTAAAGAATGAATGAATGAATGAATTCTTAAGATAAATGAAGAGCTAGTCAATGTTCAAATTACAGGTCCACAGCACTATGACTAGTTGATGTTTTCCTAGCAATTGAACCCAGAGCTTTATGTATGCTAGGCACTCTACAAACTAAGATTCATCTTCAGCTCCTATATGCATTTTCCTATAGTAAGTTATATCTCAATGAAAACTTTTTAAAAAACTAATGCACAACATGTACTACAAGAGTTCAGATAAAAACCCAATGGTTGATGTTTCGTAAAATTTAAGATAGGTTAATGGTCAGGCATTGTGGCACATGCCTTTAATCCAAGAACTCAGGAGGCAGAGGCAGGAAGATATATAGTGTGTTCCAGGCAATCCAAAACTGCACAGTGAGGCCATAAAAACAACAAAAATTAAGATATGGCAAGAGAGAGAATCTACAGGTCTATTAAAACTGAGTTGCTACTAGCCACAAGAACACCCTGATTTACTCTTTCCTGACTCCTATTTAACCATTGCCCATTTCCATTTTCCTAAGTACAAATGTTTTAGAAACAGCAGCTTCTCTTTTTATCTTTCATTTATTGTTTTAAGACATGGTCTCTGTATGTAGCCCAGGTTGGCCTTGGAATTTATAGAGATCTGACTGCCTCTTCCTGAGTGCTGAGATTACAGACATGTGCCACCACATCCAGTTTATCTGGTGTTGGGTATTGACCCCAGTCTACTTTGATTCTAGGAACGTTCTCTGAAATATATTCCCAGACCAATAAGAAAAGTTTTCACAGATGTAATCCATGAAATTTACCTACTGTTTACCATGATATAATAATAAAAAGTATACCATATATTGGGGGAAGGAGGACTTGAGATATAGCTTAGTAGTATAGTTTACCTGCCATGCACAAGGCTCTGGGTTTGGCAATATAGCACCACAAAAAGTATACCATATATATACCTGTGAAGCTTTCTAGCCATATCTACTATAATTATTACAAGCCACTATATGGATAACAAAGTCCTTTTCAAGGGCTGAAGAGTGGGCTCAGAAGGTAAGAGCACTTGTTCTTGTAGAGGATTCCTGGGCATTTTCCAACACTCACATGGTGGTCCACAACCATCTGTAACTCCAGTTCCAGAAGATCCGACACCCTCTCTGACCTTCTTGGGTACCAGGCATGCATGTGATGTAGAGAAATATATAGCGCAAAACATTCATACACATAAAATGAAGCTAAAAAAATGATTCCTTTTCAAGTAAAACATCTCCTAAGTCTACACAATCTATTCTTTAACTATATGAAATGGAGCCAGGCACTCTTGTGCCTGCATCTCAGTGCTGTGGAGGCTAAGGCAGCAGATCATGAACTACAGGCTAACCTGGACTATAGTTAAATTTGAGGTTGGCATGTAAAACTTAGAGACCTTCTATCTTATATCCAAACTCCAGGGTAGCTCAGTAGTTAAGAATGCTCTCTGTTCTTTTTTTTTTTTTTTTTTTTTTTTTTTTTTTTTTCGAGCTGGGGACCAATGCTCTCTGTTCTTACAGACCCCCACCCAGGTGGCTCACAGTCATCTGTTTTAGGAGATCCAATGTCCTCTTTTGACCTCTAAGCGCACCCATGATCATTCTCTCTGTCTCTCCCTCACACATACATATACCACAAACATGAATAAAAATCTTTTTATTTTTTTCAGATAGGATCTCTCTAAGTAGCATTGGCTATCCTGAAATGTGCTATGTAGACCAGGGTGGCCTCCGACACACAGAGATCTTCCTGCCTCTGTTTCCCATGTACTGGGATTAAAGGTATGCATCACCATATAAAGTAAAATCTTTAGAAAAAAATGAGACAATGCTGGGGATATAGTTTGATTGGAGAGTACATTCCTGGCATGTGCAAGGCTCTGGCTTCAGTCTTTACCACACCCACACACAAAAATATATAAAATAAAATAAAATAAAATAAAATAAAATAAAATAAAATAAAATTCACTAGGCAGTGGTGACACATGCCTTTAATCCTAGCACTTGGGAAGCAGGGGTAGGCCGATCTTTGTGGGTTTGAGGCCACAGTCTTAGAGCAAGTTCTAGGACAAGCCAGGGCTACACAGAGAAACCCTGTCTGGGAAAACAAAAATGATGATGATGATGTATCCTTATGCCAGATACAAACCAGAAAGAAAGTTTAAGCCAATCATCAAAAGGACACACATAATTAAGAACAGTGTAGTGGCACTGACCTTTTATCTCAGTACTACAGAGGCTGAGGCAGGAGGCCAGTACAACTTGTAACAGCAAGATACTGTGTCACCTATCCTCCTCCCCAACATGCACAAAGTACAGCTATAGCTTATTTCTGGATTTTTGATCTCCTAGTTTTGTTTTTTTGTTTTTTTAAGAGGATTTCTCTGTAGTCCTGGCTCCCAAAACTTGCTCTATAGACCAGGCTGGCCTCAAACTCAGAAATCCACCTGCCTCTTCTTCCCGAGTGCATGCATAGTGATGCATAGTTTGTTTTTCTGTTTTGGTTATTTTTGGATCTCCTAGTTCTAATCAATCAGTAGTTTGATATTCAAAATATTGACAGAAAGACTATATACAAAGGTTCTCAGGCAAGCCATGCATGGTGGCTTATGCCTATAATTCCAGCACTTTGGGAGACTGAGGCAGGATAATGACAAGTTCTTGCCCAGTCTATAGAGCAAGACTCTTGCCCCTGTTCCCCAAGACAGGGTTTCCCTGTGTAGCCCTGGCTGTCCTGGAACTCACTCTGTAGACCAGGCTGGCCTTGAACTCAAGAGATCTACCTGCCTCTGCCTCCAGAGTGCTGGGATTAAAGGCATGCACCACCACTACCCGGTGAGACTCTGTCTTAATAAAAATTTAATGCAGACCCAGAATGATGGCTCAGTGCTTAAGAGCACTTGCTCTGCAATCATAGAGACTAGAGTCAGATCCCAGCACACACATAATAAGCTGAACATTCTCCAAAATACCTGTATCCCCAGATTTGAGCAGAACAGACACAGGAGGATTGCTGGGGCTTGCTGGCTTCATGCCTAGCAAGACCAGGTTGCAGGTTCAGGAGTAGAACCTGCCTTAAAGGAATAGGCAGAGAATGAGAGAAAAGGATATCCAACACCTCTAGTCTGTGTCTGCACAGAGACAGATGAACAAGCGTTCATGTGGAGATTATGTAATGATACAGACAAATCAAGGCTGCAGGTAGGCTACAGGTTTAAAATGAACTAATAGAACGCCAGTTTTTGTATACTGGCTCTTATGCCTACAAGAACATGGATTAGGAATCCAGCCTTTATTTGATTTCAGTTTGGGCATGTAAACACAGATGAAATTCTCACCATGCCAATTATAATATGAAGGCAATTAGTTTTATAAGTTTGCAATGTTTCTCTATGGAAATCATTTTTAAAACATCTCTTCCAACTTCCTTTGAAACCAATACCTCTAAAGAAATATTCACTAATAATGCCTCTAGAATATAAAAAATTAATTTACAAATGATATCCCTTGCCTATGTTTTTATCACTAGCTATCTTTAACTACTACTAATTTTAGACAGCCTATGTTCAAGAGTTAGAGTTTCCAGTTATTTAATTCCATTATGGTACTATGTAAGAAAATTAGCATTTAAGTCTTTATAATGAAATATGCTAGAGCTGGTAAACCACTGTTAAGTGTATACAATTACCCAGACATTTTCTTACTGATATTTATAGCAGCAGTTCTTGAATGAAGAATAATGATTATCCAATAGATTCACAAACTTCCTGAACAAAATTCCCTATATATCTTTTTTCTGGGTAGAATAAAATTATCCAAAGGTCCATATCCACCTCCATAAAGCTAAAATTACTACTCTGTATTTTGAAATACACCAGGAACTTACTAAAAGTAGGCTGATCAGCTGTAGCTTTGGAAAAAAAAAAAAGATAGACATGTGAAGGAAACAGGGCCTCTCAAGGAACAATCAAAGTGTTGAGTCTGCCAGGAGGGAGAATTAAACAGGAATAGAAGTCCAATTCCTAGACCCTACAAAAAACACACACACACACACACACACACACACACACACACACACACACACACACACACACACACACACACACGTTTCCAAAATGATTCCATAATTACCAGGAAAGATAAATTATCATTCTACCTAACAGATTAAGTTACCCATTAACAAAAAAAAAAAAAGAAAAAAAGAAAGAAAAAAAAGAAAACCTGTGATTATATTTCACTTTTTTATTAAATCATGACCAGAGAGAATTTAACTGTTTTACTGGGGGGAAATGCATTTCCTTCGAGTTTACCCAATTAAGTAAGAATTTGCAGAGCCTAAAGAATCATGTTCTTAAGTAGTGGTAATTTCAATGACTGCTTTAGGAAACCAGTATGTTATTAAGATAAAAAGTCCCTTTTTTCCTGTATTTGCAGTGATATAAGGAGAAGCAAACAAAGCAGGGAGAGGAGAAAACAAGCAAGCATTGCTACTACTAGACAGCTATAAACTTACAAAGACAAGCACCTGTTCACTAGGTAAACAGGTTTGCTATTACTCTTAGGCTTATAGTTCCTTACTACTACTTCTACTGTACTAGAAATAACTCTCTCCTAAGAAAATAAATATCACACTCACACACATACACATGCAGAAAACAATACCAACACTTAGGAAGCAGAGGCCAGCTTTGTCTACATAATCAAGTCTAGGTAAGCTGAATGTGGTGGCATATGCTTTTAATTATAGCACTCAGGAGGCGGAAGCAGGCTGGTCTTTATGAGTTTAAGGCTAGCCAAGAGTGAGACCCTGTCTTCAACAAACAAAATAACAATGTTTTTAAAAAAGAGGTTATTACTACTTATGTTTGCTTTTATTGTTTGAGACAGGGTCCTACATATATCCATGGCTGGTCTGAAACTCAGAGATCCTCCTATCTATGTCTCCTAAGTGCTGGGATTAAAAGCAAGTGTTACCGGGTTGGGGATTTAGCTCAGTGGTAGGCGCTTGCCTAGGAAGCGCAAGGCCCTGGGTTCGATCCCCAGCTCAAAAAAAAAAAAAAAAAAAAAAAAAAAAAAAAAAAAAGCAAGTGTTACCAACACTCAGATAAAAAGTACAATGGTCTACATAGGGAATTCCAGGTTATCCAGGGCTATACAATGAGAAAGAATCTTACCATGCAACACTAGCTAGTCTGGCTTGGAACTCACCATCATGTTGGCCTCAAACTCTCAGAGATCTGCCTGCCTTTGCTTAGAGTGTGCTGGAATTAAAGTTATGCCCAGCCCAAATTTCAAATTTCAATAAAACATACAGTACTACAAAAGTGTCCTGATAAAGAGCGACAAGCAACACTTATTGAACTTTTATTCAGTAAGTGATGAAACACTGCCAAACCCAACTCTCCAGACCTGATCCTGACAAGCTTTCTTATACTTCTTGTCATTCTATCGCATCACCTCACTTTCCAGGCACTGTGCTTTTATCTTTGGCCCTTTGGCCTTTCTTTCTAATACTTATTTTATAAGACCAAAGAGGTGCTCAATGGTTAAGAGCACTGGCTTCTCTTGCAGAGGACCATCATCCACATGTCCATGTCGTAGCTCATAACTAATTTATCCTCCCCACCTCCAGCCCCAGAGAATCTAAATCTGATGTTCTCTTCTGGCCTTTGTAGATGCTGCATGTACATGGTATACAGACATGTAGTCATGATTTTAAAAAAGAACATTTTAAAGCAGGTGGTTGGAGACATAAAACTTTGTTTACAATAGTGTCATCAAGAAAGAGATGATAGTTGAATATTCAGTAAGGAGACAGAAAAGGTTTAAAAAGGAGGACAGCTGTCACCACAGTAGTTTCAAGAAAGGGAGTCTAACTCTCTCAGAGCAAGATCAAGATAAGGACTGTAAAGTTTCTATTATTGAGAAGAATTATGTGACATTGTTCACTTAGGATATACTTGGCATAGTAGGAGCTATATTGGAGTAAAAACCTGGGCACAGAGGCATAAATCTATACTATCCTAGCACTGAGGAAGTTGAGGAAAATGACCAATTTGAGGTTAGCCTAAGCAACACAGCAAGACCATCTCAAAAGCTCTAAGTGAAACATGAATGGGAAACAAAAAGATGGAGAAATATTGCATATTCAAAGAAATCTGGCTATCATTAAAAAAGAATGAAAATTTGAAATTCTATGGAAATAGTCTTGTATATAATGTGGTATATATGAAGGACTTAAAATTAAATAAAAACTGGATATTGGGATGTAAAATAAATAAATAAATGAAAAAAAATTGAATGAAAAATTAAAATAAGGGTAAAGTATGGCTGTGTGTACCTGTATTAGAGAGCTGAGACAGAAGGATCACTCAAGGACAGGATTTGTAGGCCAGTCTGAGCAACACACTAAGACCCTCCCTCATCTCAAAAAACAGTTTTAAAATGTAAGTCCTAAGACAAAACTCACTGTGATACTTCATGTTAAATAGTTTATACCTCCATTCTAGCAGAACATATCCTAGGTTAACATCTATAACATTGTCTCTTTGATGTTTGCTTTTGAGACAGGGTCTCGCTATGTAATTATGGCTGGCCTAGAACTCTATGTAAAACTCAAAAAGACTTGTGATCTGATTGTCTCTGCTTCCTGAGTGCTAGAAATAACAGTGTCAGTCACACACTTGGCCCACAAGGCTCTCCTTGTATAGTTCAACTATAATGTCCTACTTAAAACACAGACACACAGAGCATTTTATGAAAGTATCAATTGTGGTCCAATTATGAAGCATCAATTCTGCTTTCCTACTGTCTATACAATCTGTCCTACCTTTCCATTTTTCCATGCCTATTGCTGCTTCTTTTCTTTTTCTTTTTTGTTTCTTTTTTCTGTTTTGTTATTCGCTGTCCTGGACCTTGTTATACAGAGCAGGCTGGCCTCAAACTCACAGAGATCCACCTGCCTCTGCCTCCCAAGTGCTGGGATCAAAGGGATGTACCACCATTGCAAAGGCATGCACCACCATTGCCCATGTTGTTTTTGTTTTTTTGAAACAGAGTCTCTCTTTGGAGCCCTGGCTATCCTGGAATTTACCATGTAGACCAAGTAGGCTGTCCTCGAACTCACTGCATGCCACTGCCTCCTGAGAGCTAGGACTAAGGGCATGTGCAACCATGTACTTTGTACTGCATCTTAACTGTTTTTCAACATGGGTAGTGTTAAAACTTTCTTTACTAGTCTCCAAATCTCATTCCCCTCCACTTTATTATTTAGTTAACTTCCCGAATGGTATTTACTAAAACTCTATCCCTCTCCTCTCCTACTGGTTTAGTGTGACTTACTGGGCCTTTCAATCTGGGTCTTACCTACCTTGTTTCGTTTTACAGTCAAACCCAGCCATCACCGTATATTCAAGCCAAACTTATTTGTACTTTTCCATCTAAAGCATTTTATATATCTCTGCATTTGGCTGACTATCTCATCATAGTAGATGTTCAGTGATTAACCATGAGAGTCAATATCCCTTAAAACTCAGTTCAAAAACAAATTCCTGAGACTAGAAAGATGACTCAAATGGTTAAGAACATTTGCTTCTCTTGAGGAAGACCTGACTTCAGTTTCCTGCACCCATGTCAGGTACCTCATATCCATTCTAACTCCAGCTCTAGGGAGTCTCATGCTCCCTTCTGGCCTCCACAGGCCCCTTGCCTCACACACCCAACCACCCCCACATAATTAAAATATAAATATTAAGGTTTTTTGTTTTTTTCCAAGATAGGGTTTCTCTGTGTAACTAAGCCCTGGTTGTCCCGGACTCACAATGTAGACCAGACTGGCTTCAAACTCAGAGACCCATCTGCTTCTATCTTCCAAGTGCTGGGATTAAAGGTGTGTACCATCACACCTGGTCCTAAAAAGGTTTTTAATTATAATAATTGTTTTGGATTGAGTGTGATGGCACAGACCTTTAATCCTAACAGAGGCCAGTCTCTGTGAGCTCTACATGGTAAGACTCTGTCTCAAAAAAAAAAAAAAAAAAAATGAGCCATGCTTGGCGCCACACAAACATGAAAGGTGGGAACAGGCCTCAAGTGTAGAGCAGGCTCAAGGTCAGTCTATGATACATGAGACCATGTAAAAATCTTTAACTTTTACTAGTTTATGAAGTCTTACCTAGCCCTCAGATTAAAGAATTATTTTCCCACTTGGGCAGTTTGTATATCTATTTATAGCCCTTGTCAAGATGCATTTTGTTTATATCAACTGAAGTTTAAAGCACTTGAACACAGAGACCATCTTTACTATCAAAAGATTAAGCAGCTAGTAAAGCATATAGCACACATTATCCCATCAACTCAGGTGCTAAGCAAAATTACACACAGCAAAGTTTGCCATGGTCTATAGCCAGCTAAACATTTCAGTCTCAGCACCATGTAACGTTGGGATATACCTTTTCAAAGCTTATGAAAACACAATGATGACTCGCAGAACAGAGAATATTCATTTGATATTCATTAATGCCTCCTTTTCCTATGCTTTACACAATTTCAAATGTAAGGATAGACTGATTTCCATAATTCTTTAATAGTGATTCTTACAGAACACGCACTAAAATATGTACCTACTTTTAAAAAAAAACAAATTGAGCAGATTAAAGGGTTCAGCCCCAAACCTGACAACCTAGGTTCCAAACCACATGGTGTTAATAGAGAACCAATTCTTTCAGTTGTCCTCTAACCTCCAAAAGCATACCAGGATAGCACTCCCACCCTTACAACAAATACATAAATGTAGAAACAAAAATTTAAAAAGTAACTGAGTTACTTGATTTTAGCTATCACTGCTCAAATCTGCTTAAGCCTTAGAATTTTAGTAATGTAAATTAATGCTGGAGAGGTAAGACTGATGATAGAGATAAAAATAAATACCTACCATTGTACTTAACACTGTTGGCCAGAATCAGGTTTACATCATCTAAAAAGCTCTCTCGACTCTGGTATTTGTGCTTGGAGATATTCTATGATAAAAACAATCAGGCACTCAGTTACACATCTAAAAATATTTATTATAAAAAGCCACTGATTATAAAAAAAAATTACTCACCTTACGTATAGTCTCCAAATCCATTGGATTGACAATCACTTTGTAATAATCTGGAACAAACTTCTTATTAACTGGGTGATGAAATGGCCAAGACTAGTAAAAAGAAAGGATGGGAAGTCAAATGAAAACCATTACTTATACCAAAGAGGCCCAATTTTCATTGAGTTATAAATATTTTTGATGAAAAGTTCAGACTCCTTACACAGAAATACACATCCACACATAAAATTATATGTAATTTCAGGATCTCATTAAGGACACCCAGATAAAGTGAGAATCCCTCCTCTAAATTTACAACTAAAATCTTATTTCTGTGTTAAAGACTAATTTTCGCAAATGAGAATAAAATTCCTTACCCTACAGATCCATCAAGAAAGTTTTTAACAGTGCAGCATAGAACATTATAACTATATGAAACAGAAAATTTAATTAAAAATTTCTGGGCGGACCAATAGGTAAAATGGCCCACAGAACTACTGGGATAGATGCTAATCTTGTCATAAAAGTTTAAAAAAGAAAAGTTAAGGGCTGGAGAGATGGCTCAGCAGTTAAGAGCACTGACTGCTCTTCCAGAGGTCCTGAGTTCAAATACCAGCAACCACACGGTGGCTCACAACCATCTGTAATGGGATCTGATGCTCTCTTCTGGTGTGTCTGAAAACAGCTACAGTGTACCCATATAGAACAAATGAATAAATTAAAAAAAAAAAAAGAGAGAGATCCGATGCCCTCTTCTGGTGTATCTGAAGACAGCTACAGTGTACTTACATATAATAAATGAATAAATCTTTAAAAACAAATTAAAAAGGACAACAAACAATGAGTAATTGTTGAGGGTTTTTGTTTTTGTGAATAGGCAAGATGGCTTAGTGGGTAGAGGTGATTACCAACAAACCCACTGACCTGAAATTAATTCCTGGAACCCACAAGTTAGAAGGGAAGCCCAATTCCCCAGGGGCTTGAAAGAAAAAAAAAAAGGGGGGGGGTCCTATTGTGTAGCCCTAGCTTGCCTTGTATTCACAGGTCCACCTGCTTTTTGCCTCCTAAGTTTTGGGATGAAAGGTTGTACCACCACACCCTACCAAATTGTTTTGACCACACATAAAACATGACTTGTGCCTTCCTCCCCAACATGCACAAATAAATATACACACATGCTTGCTCTATGCACTTCTTTGCATCCTCTACTAATATCCTCTCAATATTTGACATGAAAATTACTTACATCTGGAACTGCCATCATTTTCTGAGTGACAATGTTATCCAGAATAAAAGAAAATGCTACTTGATCATCATCATCAAGCAAGGGGTTGATAGCTTTCTCTAAACGTGCCAACTTATCCTCTTTCTGAAATAAAGCAAAACAAAATGAAAGCGGTTTTTCTGAAGTATGATATTCACATAAAAGCTAAAGATACTTTAAAGTTCAGCTAGCTGTCTATGACTTTAGTCCCCAAAAATTTACCTCTGAATTATCTACTCCAGTCTTAGGTCAATCTAGATAAATTATACTTAGGCTAAAAGATCACAAAGGAACATGTCAGCAAATCCCATATTCTACATCCCATTCTTGTATAGCATCAAGAATAGAAAGGTAAAGACATCATTAGTTTAGCTGCAACAAGAGTATCTTTGGCAAATTTGGCTTTTATAACATTGTCTTTCATATAAAATAAACACCAATACAAAACAACATTATCATTCGTTAATGGCTCTTTTTGTTTGTTTTTCTAATAGGTTATATATCCTATGTAGCCCAGGCTGACTTCATATTTAATATACAACTCCAGCTTGATTAGTGACTTATACAAGGAAACTTAATTAAACAAATTCATTTCAGTCTGTGTACTCCAAAAATCTCTATGTTCTCATTGCCTGTATTCTGTGTTCTCATTGTCTGTATCCTCAATCATTAGTCTCACAGCCCTTTTTTTTGGTTTGGAGACAGGGTCTTCAAAGTCACAGGCTAACCTTGAACTTTCAGTATTGAAACAAATTACCTTGAATTTCTGATCCTCTTACCTATACCTCCCTTGTGTACCAATACTGAATCTCCATACTGTATACAAGACTTTGGCATTCTAACAGATACAGAGAGGAAGCTAATTAGGGGAGGATGTTTTTGTTTTTTTTTATAATTTTGAGACAGGGTCTCAATATATAGCCCAGGCTGGCTCAGAACTTGTGCTCATCTTGCCTCTGCCTCTCAAGTGCTACGATTACAGGTATATATTACTATGCCCAGCTAACTGTGGCTTAAACATGCATTTTTAAAATTTTACTTATTTATCTCAACCAAGGTGATAAAAATTTCCATGTTTATCAATCATGTTCTCTTTTGTGAAGCCATCTATGTCAGTATCAAACTTCATTACCACCTGTGATTTTATAAATTTTTTTTTTTTTTTGGAGCTGAGGACGGAACCCAGGGCCTTGCGCTTGCTAAGCAAGTGCTCTACCACTGAGCTAAATCTCCAACCCCATAAATTTTTTAAGGTACCACAATCTTCTTCTTGGGTAAGAAAAGGGATTTATAGAGGGATAGGGCTGTAACTTAGTGGTAGAGTGCTTACTTAGTAAGGTAAGAAGACCCTGGGTTCAGTTTCAAGCACACAGGGAAACAAACAAAACAGCCCAGAAGATTTTCCTTAAATTTTTTAGATTAGTTTTTAAAAATTAAGCTGTTTCTAGCCCTAGTGACTCAGTCAGCCCTATAATCCTAGAACTCGGGAGGCTGAGGGGGTTCTAAGACAGCCTGAGCTAGATTCGGCAGTATCTCATTGCTTTTTCAGTATGTTTCTCTGGGATAGCAACAAGCTGAAATGTAAGCTATAGGAGGTCTCCTGGGAAGTCATTTTCCATCATCCTTTCCAAAGTTACTACGTTCTGGATCTTATATCCTATATGATTCCAAAGCAAGTAATTTTCTTCTTTGGACTTGGCTTTCCCATATATAGAGGATAGTGCCTATATAATTTCTAAATCCTTACCCCTCAAATACACCAAGATTTGTCATTCCCTTGGGTACTGTTCCTTCTGTTAAATACTCTAGTTCCTAAACTCCACTATTCTTCACCTTCATATACCACAGCATTTTTCATTTTTAAAATTTTATTTATTTTGATTTTTAAGTCAAAGTCCTAATAGCTTAGGCTCTTTTTGAACTCAATATGTAGCTGAGGATGACATTACACCCCTGATCCTCCTGTCTCCAACTCCCAAGTGCTAGGATTCTAGGTGAATGTCACTATGCCCACTACTTTGTATTACCTTTAATTCTTACCTCTTTGAGTTTTTCATCACAGAGATCCAGCATGGATTGAGAAATCTGAGTCAGTGAATGTTTTGGCCCTACAGAGGAATAAGAAATAGCCATTATAAATCTAAGTTGCCACATGTTTCCAACACTTCATACATTACTAAAGAACCTAAAAGGTCCCAGGTAGCAGTCTAGTAACTGAAATCTAGCAGTCTTTTCCTTTTTTATTTTTCTAAGACAAAGTCTCATTTATCCTAGGCTGGTCTTGAACTCATTATGTAGCTGAGAATGACCTTAACTTCAAATTCTTCTGCCTTCACCTCCTTGGGATTACAGGTATGTGCTACCATATAAGGTACAGACACTACCGTCTTTACTCCATTTTTCAGTGCCTATATCAATGGGTAAACAATATGAAAGAATTTTAACTATGTTTTATTTGTGACCATACATTCTTGTATTATAGCTGCTTTTTTGGTCACTTTTGTTTTTTGAGACAGGGTCTCATTATGTAGCTCTGGCTAGCTAGGAACTGTTTATGTAGACAAGGCTAGCCTCAAACTTAAGAGATTCACTTGCCTCTGTCTCCCTAGTGCTGGGAGTGAAGGCATGAGCCAGCTTTAATGCTGCTTTTTAATATCTTGAAAATTAGTCTACGGATGGAGAACAATGTGTTTAAGAATGATAAAGAGATCAATGAACATCTTTTTTAATTTTTTTCTGCTTAGTAGACAGATTCTCCAGCATACAGTCTATTATTTCAGTTTCTCAGAAATCCTCACCAAGAGCTTCAGACAATTCTTGAACTATCTGACCTCTCTTGTACATCCTCTGCTTATAGCTGCTTTATTTAAGCTCATCTTTGGAATAATGAAAACGTTTTAAGCTGGGAGTCGGGGATACACTCTTATAAACACAGCACTTGAGATGCTTCAACCAGAGAACTAGGAGATCCAGGGTAGCCAAGACTACATAATTAAACCATCTCAAAGCTAAAAAGAAACCCCCAAAACTTTTTCATCTAAATAGGATTTCTTTTTGTTCTTTTCTTTCTGCTTTTGTTTTTTATAAAACAGGGTTTCTCTGTGCAGCCTTGGTTGTCCTGGAACTCACCCTGTAGACCAGGCTGGTCTCAAATCCAGAGATCTATCTGATCTGCCTCTGCCTCCCAAGTGCTGGGATTAAAGCCTACACCACCACCGAGCTCTAACTCGCATATCTGACCACTTCTTTTCAGTATCATTTACTAGATGATTGTCCTTGTTAGTGTCCCCCAGAGCCTTAACCTCAACCCTAGTATTTATTTTAGCATTTGGTTATTCATTCAAATGTTTTATGCCTTGTCTAAGACAAGGTCAATGATGGGAATATAAGGATAATTAAGAGTTCCTATTATAGAAAGATCTTGGATTAGTTAAAGAAAATGACTTGAGAAGAAATCATTGCAGAACAGTGTAATTCTATCAAATATCTATGACTGAAATGATACAGTCAGAAAATCTATAATAAACAAGACTCACCAGAAACAAACTGTTAAGTCCACTAGGTACACTAAAGTTTATTCATCTTAGTTTCCATAAGAGTTAAAAAACCTATCAGTATAAATGAAATAAATTGATCGCATATAAACCACATTCTATTTCACTGTATATCAAGTCTGCTAATTGGAAACCAAGACTGGTGGTACAGGCTGGTAATTATAGCTACTCAGGAGGCTGAGGCATAGGTTGCAAGTTTAAATTCAGGCTGGTGTACAAGAAAAGTTCAAGACTAGCCTGTGCAACTTAGTAAGGCCTCATTCCAAAATAAAAAACTAAAAGGGAGGCTGGTCTATAGCTAAGAGGTAGAGTACTTGCCTACCATGCTAGAGGTCCTGGGTTCAATCTTTAGTACAATAAAATGAAAGCAAAAAAATCTGCTTTCCGGGGGAGTAGGGAAGGCTTGTTCTAACTCACATTTAGGTAGTTACAAAGAATAGAGGTTTAATGGGCATAAAATAGGGAAGGACATTCCAGAGAGAAGGAACAAAGACACAGAAGTAATTAGTCAAATTCATATAAACATGCATTTCATCAGGGACCACATTAGACAATTTTATAGGTACTAGAAAGCTACTGAGTATTCTAAACTCATTTTAAAATGATGCTTCTTTCCTTTGTTCACTTTTTTTTTAATGATACTTGTATATCAAACATGCTAACCAAGTGCTCTACCTCTGTGCTACACCCACTCAGATAGTAATTTCCTAAATTTGAGTTCTAGGGGAAAAATCCCCCCCCCCCCGTCAACAATAGAAAGAATTAAAGCAAAAACACTATTTGGAAACTGCTGAAAGAGGTTAAACAAGAAATATCAGGGGCTCCAATTAACCAAGTAACAAGAATGACAAAAAAGGAAAGGGACAAGTTCAAAAAATGCAGATAGTATTGTTTATAGGACTTAGTTATAAGTGTGAGAAAAGGAGCATGGGATCAATTGGGACTAAAATTTCTAGACTGTACTAGACAGCCAGCAAAACTATTTATCTACATAGGCAATCAGATAATGAATTGCCAGTAGGACAATGAGAACTGTCATGTCTAGCAAATACCTGGAAGCAAAGCTATGAAGCCTTGAATAGATGAAGAGACAAAAGATGGGGCATCACTGAACATATAGGAGCTGAAGTAGTAAGAAAAGAATAAGAGCTAGAGAGATAGCTCAGTGATTAAAAGTGTGTTCTGCTCTTGCAGTTCAATTCCCAGTATTCATATCAGGTAACTCACTTAGAACTCTTGCTTCAGGGTGAGCCAAAGCCTCCAATCTGTGTAGATACTTGCAATCACATGCATACACCCAAACATATACAAGTAAAGTAAATCTTTAAAGTAAAAGTTAAAAATGCTATATAAAATACTCCTGGAGGGGTTGGGGATTTAGCTCAGTGGTAGAGCGCTAGCCTAGGAAGCACAAGGCTCTGGGTTGGGTCCCCAGCTCTGAAAAAAAGAAAAAAAAAAACACTCCTGGAAAGGAGACAAGAGCATCAAGAAGGAAAAGGCTGACAATATCCAAAGTACACACAAAGATTCTCAGTGTCATTAAGGAGCTGTAAATATACACGATGTGCCACTTTAAACAAACTAGGGTGACTACAATAAAAAGGCTAACGTGTTGGTGAGGATAAGAAGGTAGAATGTGTAGGAAATTACGTTACATTTTTGGTAGAACTACAAAATGATACAGCTACTCTAGAAACTGGGAAAGAAGTGGGTTTTCAAGATGCTGATCAAAGCTACCCCATAAATTCAGCAATTCCTCTCCTATGTATATACCAAAGAGAAACGAAAGCAAATGTCTACATAAAAGTTTAAACATAAATGTTCACAACTGTTTATGTTAGTTTTAAAGTGGACAAACCCAAAATATTTATTAACTTAATTTCTAAAAACTTATTATCCATAAAAGAAGTTAAGTTAGCTATGGTGGTACAACTCTGCAGTCACAGTAATCAAGAGGGCAAAGCACTTGAAAGCAAGTTCTTCCTTCCCACCATTCCTATTTTTCTTTTTTAAACAAAAGGGACATCTAGCCCTTGTAACAAAAATGCAGTCTGAGTTAAAATACACAAAATATGGCTGTAAGAAGTCTTTTGTAGATTCCACCCACACCCAATACCTCAAAATCACCAGAGAATATATGAAAAATTAAATAGGAGAATGGGTGTGGTAGAACATGGTTTTAATTCTAGCACTAATTTGGGAGAAGAGGTCAAAGTGTTTCTATGATTTTGAGACTGGTCTGGTCCTCAAAATTAGTTCCAAGCCAACCAAAACTACAAAGGGAAACCAATTCCAAAAAAAAAAAAAAAAAAAAAAAAGATTAAATAATAAAACTAAAAAAAGTAACACTTATTATATGACTAAAATGAACACTATCCTGATGTTCATACTAAAAAAATGCACATTATAATCTTTTCATTCATTCTCATCTACTCTGAACTTAGAACAAGGGGATAAGAATCTGAAAGATGACCTTTGCAGTCAAGGAACAAGGGACTATTACCATTATAAGTTGCACTATTTTTCACAATTAATTCCAAATGTTCTCTGAATTCTTCTCGAGATGGATAAAGACGTTTGCGCACATTTTCACGGAGTGTTTGTAGATCCATTGGCCGAGTGATGATTTTGTAGTAATCCTTTACAACTTTTGCATTAACTGGAGTATGGAAAGGGTATGTCTGTAGAAACAAGAGTCAACACCATTTGTGAACAAGAACACTCGACACAGCCAATTATATCTTACTGGTTTACCAACTATACGGGATTTTTCAGATGTAGTAATTCTGTTTCTTGATTAAACCATTTTCTTCTTCTCCTCCTCTTCCTCCTCTTCCTCCTCCTCCTCTTCCTCCTCCTTCTCCTTCCTCTCTCTCTCTCTCTCTCCCTCTCCCTCTCCCTCTCCCTCTCTCTCTCTCCCTCCCTCTCTCCCTTCCCTATTGGCTTTCAAGACAGGGTTTCTTTGTGTAGCCTAGGACTAGCTTTGTAGACCAAACTGACCTCAAAATCAGAGATCTGTCTGCTTCTGCCTCCCAAGTGCTGGGATTAAAGGCATAAGCCACCATATATGGCAAGGTGTTGAATTCTTTGGAGCTAGAGTTACAGGTGACTGAGAGCACACGAATGCTGAGAACAGAGCATCAAGCATGATCCTCTGTAAGTGCGGTACATATTATTTTTTAATTAATTTTGAATTTATTTTTATTATTTTTTGTATATGAGTGTTTTGCCAATAAGTAGTCTGTGCACCTCATATGTGCCTGGTGTCTGAGGAGGTGGGGAGCTTCCATGGGTGCTGGAAAGGTACAAAGAACCTGGGTCCTTTGCAACAAGTGTTCTTAACAACTGAGTCAACTATCCAGCCCCAATAGTATGTACTCTTAACCATTAAACTGTCTTTCTAGTTCCACATAAGTTAGACACTCATGGAATGTAAAATTTATTCTTGTAAGACATACAATTTGGAGGCTAGAGAGATGCTCTGTGGTTATAAATAGCACAGTATGCTCTTCCAGAGGACCTAAATTCGGTTCCCAGTTCCTATGCCTGGGGACTCACAACCTCCTGTAATTTTGGTTCCAGGTAATCCAATGCCTCTGGCTTCTAAGGAAACTTGCAAATGCATAGACATACTCATAATTTTTTAAAAAAGATTCTTTCTGCTTTAATACCCAGAAATTTGAATTCACATATTCATCACAAAAAAAACTGAGTTGAAATTAGAAAAAAAATGAGCTTTATATCCTCATATAATTCATGTGTCCTTCTGCCTACATTCTGTCCTTCATCACTAATAGTCTATTAAATAATTTAAAAACAGAAAAATATCCCAAAGAATTAAGAGTTCCAGAACAAAGGTATACACACTACTGCCATCTAGCGGAAGTAACAGAAAAAGCAAAGGGCCTTTGATTTTCTATTATATGTATCTACTGAATGAACTTACATTTGGAAGATCTCTCATGTCATTGATAATAGACTCCAAGATAGAAGACAGTGTCACCATAGGGTCTGTCCGGCGTCGGTGGATGGATTTATGAGGTCTCTAGAAAACAAGAAATCAGAATGCTTTAGAGAAACAAAAAATACACAGTATTTTCAAATATACTAATATATTTTAGAAATCTTCAATAATGCCAGACTTTGAGGACTTAAGTCAATAATCTGAGCAACTAGGAGGCTGAGGTAGGAGAATTGCTGTAAATTCAAGGCCAGCTTAGATTACATAGTAAGTTCTAGACAAGCCTGGAGTAGAGGGAAACCAATCTTAAAAGCAAAGCTAGGGGACAGGAGTTGGGGAGATGGTATTTGAAGAGATGGCTTAGTAGTTAAGATACCTTGCAGCTTTTACAAAGGCCCTGGGTTTAGTTCCCAGCATCCACATAATGTCTCACAACTAACTCTGTAGTGTACCCTCTTCTGGCATCAGGCATGCATCTAGTCAACTTATTTATACACACATAGGCAAAATAATCATGTACACCACAGAGGGTCAGACAGTAAGATGGCTCAGGGAATAATGACACTTGCCATACAAGACAGTGACCATAATTTGAATTTGATCTCCAGACTCCAGGTAAAGAAGTAGAAAACTGATTCCATATGTCTCTGACTTCCACATGTGCATCATGGCACATGCACACACACTTGCATACACACACAATGTGTATGTGTGTCTCTCTCTCTTTCTCTCTCTCTCTCTCTCTGTGTGTGTGTGTGTGTGTGTGTGTGTGTGTGTATTATGTTAAAGCTAGGTGTGATAGCACATGCCTTTAAGCCAGTACTGTGGAGGCAGAGGCAAGCAGATTTCTGAGTTCAAGATCAGCTTTGGTCTACAGAGTGAGTTCCAAAAAAGTCTCAAGGCTACCTAGAGAACCCTATCTTAAAAAAACAAAAAATAAGACAACATTTTAATAAGTTGCATAATGAACAGTATATATAATGCTCAAGGAATAGACATAAGGAACATCTGACACTGACAGAACCATGTTACAGAAAGGTAGCAGAATTAATGAGAATCCATCTGATAAGAAGAAAATACTCACATTCAAATAGTCACAGTGAACAGTGGTTCCAACCCGACGCTTTTTCTTGGGAGGAAGTTGTTGTTTAGGGAACTTCAGAACCAGAGATTTTCTGCGTACTTCATCCGCACTGCAATCAGTAACATTGTCATAGTGTGTTATTTATAGTTCACAGAAATAAGGGTGTAAAGATGGCTCAGTGCTTAAGAGTACTTTCTACTTTAACAAAGAAGACCCTGGTTCACCTCTAAGCACCTACACGGTAGCTCAAAACTACACAGTAACTCCAGTTCCAGTGGATCTGACAGCCTCTTCTGACTTTTGTGGGTGCCAGGCGCACACAATGGTTCACTTACATGCATGCAGGCAAAATACTCAAACACATAGAATATATCATATAACTCATATAATATAAATCATATAACATTTTCATATTTTTTTGGTTCTTTTTTTTTTCGGAGCTGGGGACCCAACCCAGGGCCTTATGCCTTCCTAGGTAGCGCTCTGCCACTGAGCTAAATCCCCAGCCCCACATTTTCATATTTTTATATATGTGAGTACACTGTCACTGTCTTCAGACACACCAGAAGAGGGCACCAGATCCCATTACAGATGCTGTGAACCTATTTTATAGAATTTTTGTGTGTGTTTGTGTGTATGTGTGTGTGTTAATAATAGTATAGTAACTTTGAAACTATTTTATACTTCAAGTCAGAGAAAAGGGACAAATATATTGATATTAACATTCAGAAAAGGGGCTGGCTCAGTGGTTAAGAGCACTGACTGCTCTTCCAGAGGTCCTGAGTTCAAATCCCAGCAACCACATGGTGGCTCACAACCATCTGTAATGGGATCTGATGCCCCTCTTCTGGTGTGTCTGAGAACAGCTACAGTGTACTTATATGTAATAAATAAATCTTTAAAAAAAAAAATCAGAAAAGGATTTGAATATGAAATGGGATGATAAGAATAATGTGAATTAAAGCATTAGTATGAAGTCACAATGTAAAATACATATATACTACGAGTTCTATCCACTAAAAAAAAAAAAAAATCAAGGATAACCCAGTGCTAACAAACATATGCAACACCAAGATCTTTTTTTTTTTTTTTTTTGGTTCTTTTTTTCGGAGCTGGGGATCGAACCCAGGGCCTTGCGCAACACCAAGATCTTAATTCCTTTTTCTGTTTGTTTTTTAAGATTTACTTTTTATTATTTTTATTTATGTGTAAGAAGTATATATAGTGGTATATATAGTAAAGCCTTTATGTTTGGCCACTATAACCCAGCTTGGTTTATAATTTTTAAAATGGGAAAATCTTTAATATCTCCATTTTTAAAAATTTATTTATTTTTACTTTATGTACATTTTGTTTTGATTACATGTATATCTGTGGGAGGGAGTCACATCCCCTGGAACAGATGGTTGTGAGCTGCCATGTGGATGCTAGGAATTAAACCTGGGTCCTTTAGAAAAACAGCCAGTGCTCTTAACTACTGAAGCATCTCTCCAGTCCCAAACATCTCCATTCATTAAATTCTAAGGGCAAGAAGATTGGGCATAAGTATACTTTGCTTTATAGTCTCTCATTTAATTTTAACTACCCTCATGCGCAAGGTATGGTGTTCCATGCCTATAATCCTAGCTATGTGGGAGGCTGAGAAAGAAAGATTCAAAGTTTGAGGTTAACATGGCTAATTTAGCAAAACCTTAAAAAAAAATGTGCAAGAATTTGAGAATGTAGCTCAGTGATAGAACACTTACTTTCCTACTGTGCCTACCAGTACCACAAAAACAAGCAAACCAAAACAGAACAAAAAACTACTCCGGTAAGGGTATTTGTATAAATATTAAGACTTATCGTGGCTTGGTGACAAAAGCCTTTAATCCCAGCACTCCAGAGGAAGAGGCAGGAGGATCTCTGAGTTCACGGCCAGCCTGGTCTACAGAGTGAGTTCCAAGATAGTTAGGGTTATGTAGAATCTCTGTTTTGAAACAAAAGAAAACAAAACAAAACCAACCAAACAAAACCAGAAGAAAAATACTGAGTCAGAAAACATAGTATGTACAAAGGCAAGTAGTAAGCCCCAATCATTAGGTTTTCATTACCAGCAAAAATTACTTGTGATAATTCAAAGTTCCTACAACCCCCAGTTCCACTTCAAAGAACAATCACACCACATTTAGCCCTGCCAGCCATAATCATCAACCTTGAACAGGTCTTTGCTACAGCACTCCCTGCCTGGTATCCCTTACCTCTCAATTAGCTGTTTTCCCAAAACGATCTTGGTCCCTTCAACCTTGATAAGTTCTTCATTATCATTGTGAATGACTGTCTTTTCCAGCTCTTCTTCCTGTTCCTCTGTCATTGCAACAGGATTAGAAGGTGGTGCATTTGTTTGATAATAAAGAGGGCAGAATTTATTTGTCCTCATGTGCCCAATTGCACCACATGCTCCACATTTTAGCTGCAACAAAAAAAGATATCGTGTTAAAGGTAAACAGGGTGAAGTGTGTCAAAATGAAAAAAAGAAAAAGAAAAAAAAAACACACACATACACACAGCAGGGGAGAAACAAAAACAGACATCATTGGGGATTGGGGGGGAAGTTGAGACAGGGTTTCCCTATATAGCCCTGGCTGTCCTGGAACTCACTCTGTAGATCAGGCTAGCCTAAAACTCAGGGATCCACCCGCCTCTGTCTCTGCCTCCCGAGTCCTGGGATTAAAGGCATGTGCTACCATGCCTGGCTTAATACACTTACTTTTAAGTCAGGACGTTCCTTCATCTTTTTGGGCTTTTTCTCAGGAGGACCCTTCAGTTTCTCCTTTTCCTGGTTTCGTTTAAGTCTCCTCAATTGCTCCTGAATCCTCCGCCGTTCTTTTCTCATCTCTTCTCGGTGTTGCTCATCAAAAAGGGCAAATTTTCGACTGAATAACAGGGAAAAAAGACAAAACCACAAGCAGCTTAAGTCAAGGTGACTATCCTGAAAGCTACCATCTCAGAATATTAGTAATTTATCCAGGCTGAAGTGAAATAAACTGTCCGCCATCTTCATCTTCTTTGTTAGTCAGTCCCCCACATGTATAGAATAACATTTCTCAATCTAAGTCCTGGATAATCATTAAGGTTTTGCTGTTGATTTTTGAGACAATGTTTTACAACCCAGACCGGTCTAGAACCTGAATTCCTCCTGCCAAAATCTCCCATTATAGGAGTAACTTTTGTGTAAGATTTTTGCAGAGCCAAACTACCACAATCCAAATGTAGTAAACATGGTTATTTCTCTAGTGATATGGCTCTGTTCAAATCCAAACATCAAAAGACAAAGAGGCTTTAAATAATAGTAGATTTCTAGGGATAGTGGTGTATATTCCCATCACTATAACTCACATACACACTTCTCAATCACTATCAAACTCACATGAATTCTTCATCTTTTGTGGTCCGTATGCGTACATAAGCATCAATAACAGCTGCTTTTCGGACTGTCTCACACCGAACATATTCCTTCCCCTCCTCATCTCGAAATGTTCGATAAATCTTGAGACAGCGGCCAGTGGCAGAAGAGTTAAGGCTAGTCACCGAGGCTGTGTCATCATCTCTGTGATTGTTTCCTCCTGCTGCTGAGCCTGCTGCTACAAGGTAAAAAACAATTTCCAAACATACCCTCTAACACTCAAATAGCCACTTCTTGGGGTTGAACAGAGATGTTCAACATACCACTAAACTACAATTCTACTAAAAACAGAGTTGCTACTAGCTGCAAGAACACCCTGATTTACTTTTTCCAGACTCCTTTTTAACCACTGCCCATTTCCATTTTACTAAATACAAATGTTCTAGAAATACCTCGGAGTATTGAGCTTCCTATTGGAGACAGAGAAGCAATAGTTAAATACTGCTATTCCACTAAATAGCAGGGTGACAGAAAACTTCCAGCAGCAAATAGTTGATGAAAACATCCAAGCAAGTACTCAAGAGGAAGGAATTAAGCCCAGTCTTAAGACCTACCTAACATATAATATGCCGCTAAAACCTTAATATGAATAGGTACCCCCTAGAGATCTTGTAGAAATGTAAGACTAAACTCAATGTATGGAGAGCTCAGGCTCGAGATGATTCTGCCTTTCTAACAAATGTCCATGTAATATAGATACTGTTCTAGGATCATATTAGCAAAGAACTGGAGGACTACAATGGTGAAAGAATCACCTATCTTTACAAAGTAGCCAGAAACACAAAATTTTTCAAAGCTTCATAGAGATGGACAACAAAGATAAGACCAGTATGAATGAAAATGGTCACGCTAATGTTCATCCTCAGACTTCATCCTCTTTGTATCTATATTCATTGCCTGCTTGATGATATCTGTAATTGGAAGCATCATGGAGACCTCGTTATCCATCACCCTTATCATCAGCTTCTGCAACTTTTGGTGGATGGCTTTTAGTTCATTTTAGGATCAAAGACTTCTTTAAGAATCTTCTGCAAGCCATAGGTCTTAGAATCTTATGCATACAACTTAGAGAGTTCAAAGACAATCTGGCAAATTCATCCAGAGATTCTGTACTTTATTTTTTAAAGATAGGGTCTTACTATGTAGCCATGGTTGGCCTGGAAGTCAAGAGTTTCCTTCCTCAGCCTCCCAAGTGTTAGGATTAAAAATATCTGCCACCATACCTAGCCAGATACTTCAAAGATCAACAGAGTCAACCAACCTGGACCCTTGAGGCTCCCAAAGACTGAACCACCAACAAAAAAGTGAGCATGGACTGGATATAGGCCCACCACACATATGTAGCAGATGTGCAGCTTGGTCTTTATGCGGGTCTCTCAACAAGTAGATCTGGGACCTGTCCCTGAATCTGTTGCCTGTCTGTGGATTCCATTCCCCTAACTTGGCCTCCTTGTCTTGCTTGCCTTAGTGGGAAAGGATGTGCCAGGGTAGGGTGATATCCAGAGGGGCCTCCGCTTTCTCAGAGAAGGGGAACGGGGAATGGGGGGATGAGCACCTGGTATTGGGATGAAAAGTAAGTGAGTGGATAGATGGATGGATGGATGGATGGATGGATGGATGGATGGATGGATGGATGGAAAAAGCCTGTTACTTTGGAGGATCAAAGCCTAGAAAGCTGATTTGATTTTATGTACAGTATTGGTAGCCTGGTTTAGGCAAATACCTGACACAGAAAAAGGAAGCAGTAATCTGGCAGCATCTATTCAATTTCTTCCCCACAGACTACAGTCATTTGTAGAAATCTTGCTATCTCATCTACAAATTTCTGTATATTCATTCCCTTTTTGGTCTTCAGCTTAGGCTCAGTTATAGTCTGCAGTTAGCCATGTTCCATTTTTGATTCTTCTCTAATCTGAGAAGTCCGCTCACCCAGTAGCATCCGCTGGAGTTCCTTTCGTTCCTGCTCCTCCCGTTCCCTGGACAGCTGAGAGCTTGTTTTCTTGTTCTGCAGCATATTCTCAATGTTTTTTCCCATTTCTTCAAAGTCACTGTCTTCAGCTGAGCTGCTGTCTGTGTCAGTTGATAAGACCTCTGTTGATGACAAAACCCTAGGAAAAGAGGAAAAAAAATTAAAGACGAGGGAAATACAAGTACACAAAGAAGAAGGACCAGAGAAGAAAATTGAGAAATCAACCTTAAAAAAGATACATGCAAGGGGTTGGGGATTTAGCTCAGGGGTAGAGCACTTGCCTAGCAAGCGCAAGGCCCTGGGTTCGGTCCCCAGCTCCGAAAAAAAGAAAAAAAAAAAAGATACATGCTGAATCCACAGACACGAAACCCATAACAGAAAAACTACATCTTGCTAGACATTTCACAAATTTGCAAAATTGCAGTAATTTTTTTTTCAGAATTCCTGGAGAAAAGCTGAGAAAACAGCACACAGGTCATTTTCATTTATTTTCCTGAAAGAGACTCTCACTGTTTGTATGCTTTCTCTTCTGCCCCTAGGTATGCCTTGAATTGTTTAGTCCTCTTGCCTCAGCCTTCCAAGCAATGCTCAGCTCTCTAGTACACCACAACATTTAGATTCATGGATCATTACAATAGCACACTATTATTCTTTCGTAAGTCACTATAAGAAAAAATATAGCCAGAGATACCTTACTGCCTGGTCGGGTGGGCACTCCTGAGGCTGCAGAGCGGAAGAGACCACCAACACTGCCCACCCCTGCCCACATCCCTGACCCAAGAGGAAACTGTACAAGGCCTCTGGGTTCCTGTGGGGGAGGGCCCAGGAGCAGCAGGAGCCCTGCCTGAGACACCGCCAGATCCTGAAGGAAACAGATCGCAGGAAAACACCGGAGGCCATCTGGAATGCCTGGTGCACGGAGGCTCCCGGAAGAGGCGGCGCAGATCTTCCCGGTCGCTGCCACCGCGGAGAGCCCGTGGGGCAGAACCCCGCGAGCGAACTCGAGCCTCGGGGCCACAGGTAAGACTAACTTATCTGCTGCAAGTGACTTGCCTGGTGGAATCGGGACAACAGAGGCAGAATCCCTCTAGGACCAGGCACGTCCTGTGTTTACCGGAAGTCCCACACCCGCGGATCCCGGCCCGCAGCAGCTCTCTGCTCCCAGAACCCGTGGGAGAGATACCTTACTGCCTGGTCGGGTGGGCACTCCTGAGGCTGCAGAGCAGAAGAGACCACCAACACTGCCCACCCCTGCCCACATCCCTGACCCAAGAGGAAACTGTACAAGGCCTCTGGGTTCCTGTGGGGAAGGGCCCAGGAGGAGCAGCCTGAGACACCGCCGGATCCTGAAGGAAACAGACCGGAGGAAAATACCGGAGGCCATCTGGAACCCTGGTGCACGGAGGCTCCCGGAAGAGGCGGCGCAGATCTTCCCGGTCGCTGCCACCGCGGAGAGCCCGTGGGCAGAACCCCGCGAGCGAACTCGAGCCTCGGGGCCACAGGTAAGACTAACTTATCTGCTGCAAGTGACTTGCCTGGTGAACTCAAGGCACAGGTCCACAGGAACAGCTGAAGACCTGTAGAAAGGAAAAACTACACGCCCGAAAGCAGAACACTCTGTCCCCATAACTGACTGAAAGAGAGGAAAACAGGTCTACAGCACTCCTGACACACAGGCCTATAGGACAGTTTAGCCACTGTCAGAAATAGCAGAACAAAGTAACACTAGAGATAATTTGATGGCGAGAGGCAAGCGCAGGAACCCAAGCAACAGAAACCAAGACTACATGGCACCACCGGAGCCCAATTCTCCCATCAAAACAAACATGGAATATCCAAACACACCAGAAAAGCAAGATCTAGATTCAAAATCATATTTGATCATGATGCTGGAGAACTTCAAGAAAGACATGATGAACTCCCTTAGAGAACAAGTAGAAGCCTACAGAGAGGAATCGCAAAAATGCATGAAAGAATTCCAGGAAAACATAAATAAACAAGTAGAAGCCCATACAGAGGAGACACAAAAATCCCTGAAAGAATTAAAGGAAAACACAATCAAACAGTGGAAGGAAATAAAAATGGAAATAGAAGCAATCAAGAAAGAACACATGGAAACAACCCTGGATATAGAAAACCAAAAGAAGAGACAAGGAGCTGTAGATACAAGCTTTACCAACAGAATACAAGAGATGGAAGAGAGAATCTCAGGAGCAGAAGATTCCATAGAAATCATTGACTCAACTGTCAAAGATAATGTAAAGCGGAAAAAGCTACTGGTCCAAAACATACAGGAAATCCAGGACTCAATGAGAAGATCAAACCTAAGGATAATAGGTATAGAAGAGAGTGAAGACTCCCAGCTCAAAGGACCAGTACATATCTTCAACAAAATCATAGAAGAAAACTTCCCTAACCTAAAAAAAGAGATACCCATAGGCATACAAGAAGCCTACAGAACTCCAAATAGATTGGACCAGAAAAGAAACACCTCCCGTCACATAATAGTCAAAACACCAAACGCACAAAATAAGGAAAGAATATTAAAAGCAGTAAGGGAAAAGGTCAAGTAACATATAAAGGCAGACCTATCAGAATCACACCAGACTTTTCCAGAAACTATGAAGGCCAGAAGATCCTGGACTGATGTCATACAGACCCTAAGAGAACACAAATGCCAGCCCAGGCTACTGTATCCTGCAAAACTCTCAATTAACATAGATGGAGAAACCAAGATATTCCATGACAAAACCAAATTTACACAATATCTTTCTACAAATCCAGCACTACAAAGGATAATAAATGGTAAAGCCCAACATAAGGAGGCAAGCTATACCCAAGAAGAGGCAAGAAACTAATCGTTTTGGCAACAAAACAAAGAGAAGAAAAGCACACAAACATAACACATCCACGTATGAATATAACAGGAAGCAATAATCACTATTCCTTAATATCTCTCAACATCAATGGCCTCAACTCCCCAATAAAAAGACATAGATTAACAAACTGGATACGCAACGAGGACCCTGCATTCTGCTGCCTACAGGAAACACACCTCAGAGACAAAGACAGACACTACCTCAGAGTGAAAGGCTGGAAAACAACTTTCCAGGCAAATGGTCGGAAGAAGCAAGCTGGAGTAGCCATTCTAATATCAAATAAAGTCAATTTTCAACTAAAAGTCATCAAAAAAGATAAGGAAGGACACTTTATATTTATCAAAGGAAAAATCCACCAAGATGAACTCTCAATCCTAAATATCTATGCCCCAAATACAAGGGCACCTACATACGTAAAAGAAACCTTACTAAAGCTCAAAACACACATTGCACCTCACACAATAATAGTAGGAGACTTCAACACCCCACTCTCATCAATGGACAGATCATGGAAACAGAAATTAAACAGAGACGTAGACAGACTAAGAGAAGTCATGAGCCAAATGGACTTAACGGATATTTATAGAACGTTCTACCCTAATACAAAAGGATATACCTTCTTCTCAGCTCCTCATGGTACTTTCTCCAAAATTGACCATATAATTGGTCAAAACGGCCTCAACAGGTACAGAAAGATAGAAATAATCCCATGCGTGCTATCGGACCACCACGGCCTAAAGCTGGTCTTCAATAACAATAAGGGAAGAATGCCCACATATACGTGGAAATTGAACAATGCTCTACTCAATGATAACCTGGTCAAGGAAGAAATAAAGAAAGAAATTAAAAACTTTTTAGAATTTAATGAAAATGAAGGTACAACATACCCAAACTTATGGGACACGATGAAAGCTGTGCTAAGAGGAAAACTCATAGCGCTGAGTGCCTGCAGAAAGAAACAGGAAAGAGCATATGTCAGCAGCTTGACAGCACACCTAAAAGCTCTAGAACAAAAAGAAGCAAATACACCCAGGAGGAGTAGAAGGCAGGAAATAATCAAACTCAGAGCCGAAATCAACCAAGTAGAAACAAAAAGGACCATAGAAAGAATCAACAGAACCAAAAGTTGGTTCTTTGAGAAAATCAACAAGATAGATAAACCCTTAGCCAGACTAACGAGAGGACACAGAGAGTGTGTCCAAATTAACAAAATCAGAAATGAAAAGGGAGACATAACTACAGATTCAGAGGAAATTCAAAATATCATCAGATCTTACTATAAAAGCCTATACTCAACAAAACTTGAAAATCTGCAGGAAATGGACAATTTCCTAGACAGATACCAGGTACCGAAGTTAAATCAGGAACAGATAAACCAGTTAAACAACCCCATAACTCCTAAGGAAATAGAAGCAGTCATTAAAGGACTCCCAACCAAAAAGAGCCCAGGTCCAGACGGTTTAGTGCAGAATTCTATCAGACCTTCATAGAAGACCTCATACCAATATTATCCAAACTATTCCACAAAATTGAAACAGATGGAGCACTACGAACTCCTTCTATGAAGCCACAATTACTCTTATACCTAAACCACACAAAGACCCAACAAAGAAAAGAGAACTTCAGACCAATTTCCCTTATGAACATCGACCTTAAAAATACTCAACAAAATTCTGGCAAACCGAATCCAAGAGCACATCAAAACAATCATCCACCATGATCAAGTAGGTTTCATCCCAGGCATGCAGGGATGGTTTAATATCTGGAAAACCATCAACGTGATCCATTATATAAACAAACTGAAAGAACAAAACCACATGATCATTTCATTAGATGCTGAGAAAGCATTTGACAAAATTCAACACCCCTTCATGATAAAAGTCCTGGAAAGAATAGGAATCCAAGGCCCATACCTAAACATAGTAAAAGCCATATACAGCAAACCAGTGGCTAACATTAAACTAAATGGAGAGAAACTTGAAGCAATCCCACTAAAAATCAGGGACTGGACAAGGCTGCCCACTCTCCCTACTTATTCAATATAGTTCTTGAAGTTCTAGCCAGAGCAATCAGACAACAAAAAAGGAGGTCAAGGATACAGATCGGAAAAGAAGAAGTCAAAATATCACTATTTGCAGATGATATGATAGTATATTTAAGTGATCCCAAAAGTTCCACCAGAGAACTACTAAAGCTGATAAACAACTTCAGCAAAGTGGCTGGGTATAAAATTAACTCAAATAAATCAGTAGCCTTCCTCTACACAAAAGAGAAGCAAGCCGAGAAAGAAATTAGGGAAACGACACCCTTCATAATAGACCCAAATAATATAAAGTACCTCGGTGTGACTTTAACCAAGCAAGTAAAAGATTTGTACAACAAGAACTTCAAGACTCTGAAGAAAGAAATTGAAGAAGACCTCAGAAGATGGAAAGATCTCCCATGCTCATGGATTGGCAGGATTAATATAGTAAAAATGGCCATTCTGCCAAAAGCGATCTACAGATTCAATGCAATCCCCATCAAAATACCAATCCAATTCTTCAAAGAGTTAGACAGAACAATTTGCAAATTCATCTGGAATAACAAAAAACCCAGGATAGCTAAAACTATGCTCAACAATAAAAGGACTTCTGGGGGAATCGCTATCCCTGAACTCAAGCAGTATTAGAGAGCAATTGTGATAAAAACTGCATGGTATTGGTACAGAGACAGACAGATAGACCAATGGAATAGAATTGAAGACCCAGAAATGAACCCACACACCTATGGTCACTTGATTTTTGACAAAGGAGCCAAAACCATCCAATGGAAAAAAAGATAGCATTTTCAGCAAATGGTGCTGGTTCAACTGGAGGTCAACATGTAGAAGAATGCAGATCGATCCATGCTTATCACCCTGTACAAAGCTTAAGTCCAAGTGGATCAAGGACCTCCACATCAAACCAGACACACTCAAACTAATAGAAGAAAAACTAGGGAAGCATCTGGAACACATGGGCACTGGAAAAATTTCCTGAACAAAACACCAATGGCTTATGCTCTAAGATCAAGAATGGACAAATGGGATCTCATAAAACTGCAAAGCTTCTGTAAGGCAAAGGACACTGTGGTCAGGACAAAACGGCAACCAACAGATTGGGAAAAGATCTTTACCAATCCTACAACAGATAGAGGCCTTATATCCAAAATATACAAAGAACTCAAAAAGTTAGACCGCAGGGAGACAAATAACCCTATTAAAAAATGGGGTTCAGAGCTAAACAAAGAATTCACAGCTGAGGAATGCCGAATGGCTGAGAAACACCTAAAGAAATGTTCAACATCTTTAGTCATCAGGGAAATGCAAATCAAAACAACCCTGAGATTTCACCTCACACCAGTGAGAATGGCTAAGATCAAAAACTCAGGTGACAGCAAATGCTGGCGAGGATGCGGAGAAAGAGGAACACTCCTCCATTGTTGGTGGGGTTGCAGACTGGTACAACCATTCTGGAAATCAGTCTGGAGGTTTCTCAGAAAATTGGACATTGAACTGCCTGAGGATCCAGCTATACCTCTCTTGGGCATATACCCAAAAGATGCCCCAACATATAAAAAAGACACGTGCTCCACTATGTTCATCGCAGCCTTATTTATAATAGCCAGAAGCTGGAAAGAACCCAGATGCCCTTCAACAGAGGAATGGATACAGAAAATGTGGTACATCTACACAATGGAATATTACTCAGCTATCAAAAACAACGACTTTATGAAATTATTGGGCAAATGGTTGAACTGGAAAATATCATTCTGGAGTGAGCTAACCTAATCACAGAAAGACATACATGGTATGCACTCACTGATAAGTGGCTATTAGCCCAAATGCTTGAATTACCCTAGTGGCCTAGAACAAATGAAACTCAAGACGGATGATCAAAATGTGAAGGCTTCACTCCTTCTTTAAAAGGGGAACAAGAATACCCTTGGCAGGGAAGAGAGAGGCAAAGATTAAAACAGAGACTGAAGGAACACCCATTCAGAGCCTGCCCCACATGTGGCCCATACACATAGAGCCACCCAATTAGACAAGATGGATGAAGCAAAGAAGTGCAGACCGACAGGAGCCGGATGTAGATCGAACCTGAGAGACACAGCCAGAATACAGCAAATACAGAGGCGAATGCCAGCAGCAAACCACTGAACTGAGAACGGGGCGCCCGTTGAAGGAATCAGAGAATGAACTGGAAGAGCTTGAAGGGGCTCGAGACCCCATATGTACAACAATGCCAAGCAACCAGAGCTTCCAGGGACTAAGCCACTACCTAAAGACTATACATGGACTGACCCTGGACTCTGACCTCATAGGTAGCAATGAATATCCTAGTAAGAGCACCAGTGGAAGGGGAAGCCCTGGGTCCTGCTAAGACTGAACCCCCAGTGAACTAGACTGTTGGGGGGAGGGCGGCAATGGGGGGAGGGTTGGGAGGGGGAACACCCATAAGGAAGGGGAGGGGGGAGGGGGAAGTTTACACGGAAAACGTACATAAGAAATACTCAAGTTAATAAAAAAAAAAAAAAAAAATAAAAAAAAAAAAAAAAAAAAAAAAAAAAAAGAAAAAATATAGCCATTACCACACTTAAAACTATTAGGCCAGCTCTAGTAGGCCACAAGAACTGTTACAGAACTAAGTGCTCAAGCTTAGCAGTCTATGATATTCAAAACCTTTGCTTAATTGAAAACAGCAGGTTCAACAGTTTTGGTGGTACATGCTGCTTATAATCCCAGCACTTGGGAGGCAAAGACAAGCCAAAGGCTTGAAACTCATATAGGCTACATTGCAAGACCCTGTCTTAGAAAAAAAAGAGCATTAAAAAAAGTTGTGTATGGTGGTATGTGCCTTTAATCCTAGCACACAGGAAGCAAAAAGGCAGGTGATAGGTTCAGTGCTGAAGGATATTTGATCACACTGTGAACCCCAAGATTGTGTTATAGTGTAGCTCAGCCTTTAGCACACACCTTTAGTCCCAAACAATAAAGATAAAGTTACTTGGTAGAAGGCACCCATGTTTGAAAGTGATATCTAATTGAGTGGCAGACAAAGTGACAAATCGGAGAAAGGTATGACCAACTCCCATGAAAAGAGAGGAAAGGGAAGCTACTTAAGGGGCTGTGAGAAAGGAAGGAGGCATTTTATCTGGGAGAGTTTTACAGAGACAGGTTGAAGATACACAGGTAAAGATAGACATGGCAAAGAATAAGAAGGCAGAAGATTAGAACATACTGCCAAAGTTAGTATGAGGCCAAGCAGAGTAATTCAGGAGAGGCCAAGAGAGAGAAGCCAGATTGAATCAGTCAGCTTGGAGAAGAGTTTAAGTCAGAACAGCTGAGTTGAACCAGCAAGTGAGAGCTCAGAACTAGAAAGGGTGAACTCGTTCAGCTAGGTAAGATTGTAAAGAGGCTAGAAGGCCTGGGTTAGCAGACTGAAGCAATAAACTTCTGAGACAATAATTCCATCAGGTAAATAAAAGATACTTTTACAATTCAGGGCCAGCTGGGTGTCCATGGTGAGTTCAAGGCCAGCCAGAGTTCCACAGTAAAACCTCGTCTTTAAAAACAGGCCTAGGAAGCAAAGAAGTGCAGACCGACAGGAGCCAGATGTAGATCGCTCCTGAGAGACACAGCCAGAATACAGCAAATACAGAGGCGAATGCCAGCAGCAAACCACTGAACTGAGAATAGGACCCCCGTTGAAGGAATCAGAGAAAGAACTAGAAGAGCTTGAAGGGGCTCGAGACCCCATATTTACAACAATGCCAAACAACCAGAGCTTCCAGGGACTAAGCCACTACCTAAAGACTATACATGGACTGACCCTGGACTCTGACCTCATAGGTAGCAATGAATATCCTAGTAAGAGCACCAGTGGAAGGGGAAGCCCTGGGTCCTGCTAAGACTGAACCCCCAGTGAACTAGACTGTTGCGGGGAGGGTGGGGAGGGGAACAACCATAAGGAAGGGGAGGGGGGATGTTTGCCTGGAAACCGAAAGGGAATAACACTTTAAAATGTATATAAGAAATACTCAAGTTAATAAAAACAAAAAAAACAAAAACAAAAAACAAAAAAAACAGGCCTAGGTACTCTAGCAGTATTATTACAGACAGTGCCTGATATTCCAGATATCCTACCACCTAATTACATTTTTTAGGTGACATCCTCTTCATTTGCAATATCTGGTAGAGCATGGATACCTGTGGCCCAGAATATAGGAGATGGATACAGGAGGATTATCAAAAGTTTGAGGCCAGTGTACCCCCACATAGCAAGTTCAAGATTAGCAGGGCTACCTCATTCCAAAATACAAAAATAGTATCTGAGTGCTGGAGACAGAGTTTAATGATAAAGTATTAGTCTTGCATGTCCAAGACCACTAGTTCAAAATAAAACATGTCCAGGAAACCTTCCTATTCTAGCTTAAACTTTCTACAGTACTGAGTCAACATACTTGTTCTGTAGGTCAAAGATGCGCTGACATTCCTCTTTGTAACGTTCTTGATGCTCAGCCACAGAAAACCTTGATCCACGAGCAAATTTACTCATGGGCCCCTCTCCGGAACGAGCCTGTTCTGTTGACATTGTGCGTACCACATCAATAACTTCCCAGCGGGACAACTTTTTAATCTGAGAGAAACACAGAACTATATATATATAACGCATTCAAGGATGTTAAAGGACAAAACAGGGCCATAATTAGAAACATAGGGGAAAAAAACCAAAGCCTAAAAAAAAATTTAGAAAGTTTTGGTAACATATTTAGGACCTATCACGATCTACACCATATAAAAACCCCAAATGGTTCTTTGTAACACCTTCCTACCTGTTCTATCTGCATACAAAGCCTCTTATTAAGAATCTTCCTCTTCTAAACCTACCTCTTCCTCAGGCACACCAAATTTACGAAGAAGTTGCTTGGCATTTTTCAAAGATAGGCGACGAAGGTCTGCATCTGTTCCTGTGACTGTTTTCTTCACTGGCTGAGGCTCCTTATCATCCTGTGTCAAACAGAAACAAGTAAGAATCTGAGCTGACCTCCTAACAGTAAGCTTTGATGCCATTCTGGAAAATGAAGCATTTCCATGCCCTCCACTCTTCATTTCTACTGCTCAAACCTCATTCCTTCCTTGATTTCTAGACTCTCACCTTCTGCTGTGTTGGTTTGTTTGGAATCTTCACATAGGAGAACCCTTCACCACAACCTGTAGGATCTGCTACTCCAGTCACCTCCAGGAGACATTTGCCCTTCATGGCAGCAATGAAAGCCCTTGTAGTATTCCAAGGAGCAGTACGAACCTGAGATAAAGGAAAGGATTCTCAGGGTTGTGGGAAACAATGTTCCATACCTACTACCTAAAAAGATTTTCATGATTTCTTAAATTATCAATGTAAATATAGTGGCTATCCAATTATCGGCTCTTTTCTATGGTACTTATATCATGATATTAAATAGAGACTCAGAGTGTAATCAGGATAGGGAATATGAGGAAACGATGTTCTTCAGTCCATTATCCATATAGGACTTCAGTAGGTAGTGTTGTACCCACACTCATAATGCTCATAGTTAGAAGGACAATTGCATTTGATTGTAATTCAGATGGCTTCCTTATTCTGATTTTTTATAATAGGGTCTATAGCCCAGGTTGGCCTGAAACTCCCTCAGTAGGAAAGCTTATCCTTAAATATCTGATCTCCCTGCTTTGAGAGTGATGGGATTACAGATGTGTGCCATCTTGCTAGCCCAAAACCTTACTTTTAAAAGAGATAACGAGAAGCACTGATTAAAAAAGAGTGTTGAGGGGCTGGGGATTTAGCTCAGTGGTAGAGCGGCCCTAGCAAGCACAAGGCCCTGTTGGGTCCCCCAGCTCGAAAAAAAAAAAAAAAAAAAAGAGTGTTGAGAGCCAGAGATGGCTCAGTGACTAAAAGCATTTGGTGTACAATAACAAGGACTAGAAATTGGATCCAAGCACCCACATAAGAAGCCCCATGTTCACAAACACCTGAAACTTCAGCTCTAAGGGATCTATGTGATCCCCTTTTGTATTCTGTACAGAAGCACACACATACATACACTAATAAATAAATCTTTAAAAGTTTTCTTTGAATTAAGAAAAAGTACAGAGCTGGGTATGGTGGCACACCTTTAATCCAAGCACTTGGGAAGCAGAGGCAGAGAGATCTCTGTGAGTTCTAGGCCAGCCTGGTCTACGTCTAAGTTCCAGAAAACAGCAAGAATGACATAAAGCAAACCCCTGCTGAAAGAAGGGAGGGAGGGAGGGAAGGGAAGAAGGAAGGAAAGAAGGAAGAGGGAGAAGGGGGGAAAGGAGAAAAATAAAGAAAAGGGAAGAAAAATATAATGCAAGCTGGAGATAAGGTTCAGACGTTAAGAAACTTACTGCTTTCAGAAGACCTGGGTTCAGTTACAAATGCCCACATAAGGTAGCTTACAACTAGTCACCTGTAAAAGTCCACCTACAGAGAGATCCAATGTTGCTAATCTTCAACAGGCACCTACACTCACCTACTTTTTTAAAAAAAAAGATTTATCTTATATATGTGAGTACACTGTTACTCTCTTCAGAGACAACAGAATAGGGCATCAGATTCCATTACAGACATTACAGATGGTTGTGGGCCACCATGGGGTTGCTGGGAAATTGAACTCAGGATCTTTGGAAGAGCAGTCAGTGTTCTTTTTTTTTTTTTTTTTTTTTTTCTTTTTTTTTTTCTGAGCTGGGGCCCAAACCCAGAGCCTTGCGCTTCCTAGGCAAGCGGCTCTACCACTGAGCTAAATCCCCCAACCCCAAGAGTCAGTGTTCTTAACTGCTGAGCCATCTCTCCCAGTCCCAACATTCACCTACTTATGTGCACATACCCACACACAGACATATAATTAACAATAAAAAATCTATAAGCTGGGCAGCGGTGGTATACTCCTTTAATCCCAGCACTCAGGAAGCAGAGAGGCAGGCAGATCTCTGAGTTCCAGGCCAGCCAGGTCTACAGGGTGAGTTTCAGGGCAGCCAAGGCTACACAGAGAAACACTGTCTCAAAAACCAGCAAACCAAACAAACAAACAAATAAGAGTTACTGCGCATGTTGGTATGTCTGTACTTTCAACACTTGGGAGACAGAGGTAGGAAAATTTAAAATTCTAGGCTAGACTGGGTTACTAGCAACATTCTGTCTCAGAAAAAAAAAAGTAAAATCTTACTTCATCATCAATCTTCATCTGGAAATCTTCTTCATTTTCTTCCTCAGGAGCAAAGAAGGACTTCTCTCCATAGCCAGCATCCTGAAAGAAGACAATTCTATGCATAAATATGGTCAAATGAACAAAACATAAGTTTTTTTCCAAAAACAGTTTTTCTGAATAACAAATATAAACTACCAAAAAATATTCTGCACAGAAAATAGATTCTGTAATTTTTAATGTATATATTACTGTTGAGCACCCTTGATAACTTTGAACTACTAGAAGACAGACCAAATTCCAAGGAATTTGCTGCTTTAGTTCAGAGGCAAAATTCTTGCTTAACATGTGCATGGTCCTAGATTCAAACAAGTTTTTTTTTCCTAGAATCTTTTAAAAAATTAATTTATATTTTATCGTATGTGCATCGGTGTTTGTCCTGCATGTATGCCCTGTGTGAAGGCATCAGATCCCTGGAACAGTAGTTGTGAGCTGCCATGTGGGTGCTGGGAACCCACGACCTTTGGAGAAGCAGCCAGTGCTCTTAACCATTGAGCCATCCCTACATTCCCCACACAAAAAAGTTTTCAAGGAACTTATGTGGACATGTAGATAGCTTAGGGCACGTTTTCTTTTCTTTTTTTTTTTTCCTTCATCTGTGACTCCAGACAGGATCCAAAGAGGAGGTGCAGTTTTCCTCTCTGGGTTTTATGGAGACTTCCTTTATCCTTCTGTGTTAGCCTCTTAAAGTACTGCAACAACCTTAAAAGGGCACATGAAAGGGCATAGGGCACATTTTCAAACCAAACAATCTAAAGTAAAGATAAAGAGAAATTCTAACTATGGAATTTTCTGTTTTGGCCTTTGTGGTGGTCTGGATGAAAACGACCTCCATAAGCACACAGGGAGTGGCACTATTAGATGTGGCTGTATTAGAGGTGTGGCCTTGTTGGAGAAAATGAGTCAGTGGAAGTGGGCTTTGAGGTCTCAAATGCTGAAGCCAACCCCATGTCATGCTGTCTTCCTGTTGTCTGCCAACCTGGATATAGAACTTCCAGCTACCTCTTTAGTGCCTGCATGCCACCATGCTTCCTGCCATGATGACAACGGACTAAACCTCTGAACTGTAAGCCAGCCCCAATTACTCATTGTCCTTTATAAATGTTTCCATGGTCATGGTATCCCTGCAGAGCAGCAGAAGCCCTAACTAAGACAGCCTTCCTTATATGCGTACATCTCTAAACCATACTTTCAGCTATCACCTCTGCCTACCTGGAAATCTATAAAGGCCTTTCCCTGCTTGTTTTCCACAACAGTTATCACTCAAATGTGCTATCATTTTCAAAGCAAGGCAGTATGATTTAAGTCCCTCACAGGGCCTCACATTGCCATTTAGGTACATTTAGCTTTCCTTAGAATCCATTAACACACAGGAAGTACCTAATACAGTTTAATAATAGTAACTATCATCTCTACAGTACTCTTCTTTATGAAAAGAAATATAGACATAAGCAGTGCCTAACAAGAAGAGGTTTACCTTTAGTCTCTGTTCTGCAGCTATCATGCTATAATAAGCACAGCACTGTTCTGGAGAGACCATAGCTCTGATCTCCTCTTCCGTTGGTAAACGAAAATCAGACTTCAGCACCCACCAGTTTGAATCCATCCCTGGAAAAGATTCAGGGAAAACTGTTCTGAATTCTAAAGACCCCAAAATAACAGTATAGTTAACTGACACTGAAACAAGAAATGCCCTAGATATGACACCGCTGCCAGGTTTCTTACATCTTTCTTTTTTTTAAAGATTTATTTTATTTATTATATGTAAGTACACTATAGCTGTCTTCAGACACACCAGAAGAGGGCATCAGATCCCATTACAGTTGGTTATGAGCCGCCATGTGTTGCTGGAAATTTAACTCAGGACCTCTGGAAGAGCAGCCAGTGCTCTTAACTGCTAAGCCATCTCTGCAGCCCAGTTTCTCACATCTTAATACATGCAAATACTCACGTGGACTATACTAGCAACCAATTATCATCAAATTATCAAAGTCTCTAGTTACAAGGTTTAGTACCTTCTCCTTTTAACAGACATCAATTTATATTCTATTAGCTATGATTTCTTTTAACTGAATGTCATTAATTTTTTTTTTTTTTTTTGGTTCTTTTTTTCGGAGCTGGGGACCGAACCCAGGGCCTTTCGCTTCCTAGGCAAACGCTCTACCACTGAGCTAAATCCCCAACCCCGTCATTAATTCTTTAGGATTATGAGAGCATCAGAGAAGACAAGAAGTCACACTGATGACCTGTACGTTTGAAGTCAGCACAGAGCTTTAGCCTCTTCCGGATGCTGCTTTCTGAATGTGAAGGAAAGGCTTTCTTTATATCTTCCATCCGTATCCTCCGCGGCCTATCTTTACTCTTCCAAAAGAGCCGGTAAATAAAAACCTGTCCAATAAGCCAAATACATTTTATTATATAAAGGATAAAAACCCTCACCAGGGTGCCTTCTCCAACTCAAATATGTTTTCATCTATTAGCATGTGCATCTTAGCCCAACTCCCATACTCCCACCTTACCTGCAGAAAGTCTCTGATGTGTGTATTGGCCCTTTTGGAGTTAGGACCAGGAACTTCAAACAAGGGACACTGCTGGCCCACAACAAAAATATCCACCAATTCTCGAATATAGTAACCCTGCCTTGTCCGAATGATCAGGAAGTCAGACTCTGGCATCTTATGAAGATAAATTGGAGCACGAAAAAGGTTGTTTTCAAATGCCTAATGAAGGTAAACCACAAAAGTTATTTACAGAGAATCCCCAAAAAATTTAGTCAATGATTAAAAATGGAAAAGCTTACTTTGATCTATATGCATTAGCTCTAAAGTCTGTAAGATGAGCAAAATATGGAATATCAAACAGTTTTTTTTTTTAGTTTTTTTAATGCACTGTCTTTTAGAACCTAACAGATAAAAAGGAAGAAAAACTTTAAAAATATAGTCAGGAATAGTAGTGTGTGCTTTTAATCCCAGCATTCCAGAGGCTGAGGCAGGAGAATCAAGGCCATCCATGGCTACACAGTGAGTTCCAGGCCATCCTGAGCTATGGCGGGAAACTGTCTCTCAAAAAAAATTGAGTCAAAGCTGGATGTAATAACATATTCTGTAATTCTAGCCCTTGTTAGAAACAGGAAGATTAGGATTCAAGATCAGCCTTGACTACACAGTGAATCTGAGGCCAGCCTGACTATATGAGGACTCTCCCTCTCCCACAAAAAGAAAAAAAATGGGGCTGGGTGATGGTTCAGCAGGTAAAGTGCTTATTGCACAAGCATGAAGACCAGCACTCACATAAAAAGCTGAGCACAGAGGTATATGCCTATAATCCCAGTGGTAGCAAGAAATGGAATAGTGGGGACAAGACGACCCTATAAAGCCTGCCGTACAACTCTTCTATGCAAAACTGCACTCCAAGATCTATGAGAGGCAGATGGTATCTCAAGAATAAGCAACAAGTAATAGAAGGAGACAACTGACAATGATCTCTGGCTTCCATACATGGATATAAAATATGTACATATACACACAAACTAATTAACTAGCTAACTAATTAATTAGTGGTATTGGAGGAAAAGGTATTGTAACACATAAGTTCCAGCACTTGAAAAGCAGAAGTGGGCTGGAGAGATGACTCAGTGGTTAAGAGCACTGACTGCTCTTCCAGAGGTCCCAAGTTCAATTCCCAGCAACCACATGGTGGCTCACAACCATCTGTAGTGAGATCTGGTACCCTCTTCTGTGTGTCTGACAACAGCGACAGTGGACTCACATACATAAAATAAATAAATTTTAAAGGAAATACAAAGAAAAGCAGAAGCAAGGGGATCAAGAGTTCAAGGCCATCCTTGACCACAAAGCAAATTTGAAGGCAACAGAGGCTATATGAAAGAGACCTTGACTCAAAAGAAGAAGTGAAGACAGGTGGGTGTCGGAGCACCTTCATAGAAGCAGGGGGAGGGGAGATGGGATAGTGGGGAACCAGGAAAGGAGATAAAATTTGAAACGTAAATACATAAAATATCCAAGGGAAAAAAAGAAGTGAAAAAAATTATACAGTTTAAATTCAGAAGAAATAACCTTTGCCAGTCACTGTATGAAGTCATAAAAGTCAAAGTTTCTGAGCTTAAGTTTCCTTAGCTGTAAAATGCAGGATATTTAAAATGCCTATACTTCATAGGACTATTATGAAAAGCTTTAAAAATACAATAATATATTCCTAACCTGCAGTTTCACTTACGAGAGGTGAGGACAAAATAATTTAGGGGGATAAGGTCTCACAGAAGACCAGGGAGGCATCTTTCCTGTATCACTCAAACTGTTGAGTACTAGGATTATAGGCATATACCATCATACCTGGCTTCAGAATATTTTTTACAAATTAGTTAATTAATTATAAATGAAACAAAAACAATGAAGCAAAGTATGCTAAAAGGACAGAATAAACAAAAACATAGGAGAGCAGAGGATGTAAATATTTGAGATAGAAGCAGAAGCTAGATAGGAAATCAACTATTACAAGCTTTGAATCTAAAGAAAAGTAACCACCACCACCAAAAAGTCCTAAGAGTTAGAGAGATGGCTAAGCAGTTAAGCAATTGCTGCTCTATTCTAAGGTCTGGAGTTCTAATTAATCTCAGCCTCCACATCTGACAGCTAACAAATACCCATAACTTTAGATAAAGAATCAGAAACATCCTCTTCTGCCTCCACAGGTGAACTCACAGGTATGTACTCTTTTGTTGTTTTGTTATTAAGACAGGGGTTCTCTGTGTAACAGCCCTGGAAGTCACAAATTTTAGACCAGGCTGGTCTTGAATTCTGAGATCTACCTGCCTCTGCCTCCTAAATGCTGGGATTAAACACATGAGCCACCACTTCCTAGCTTAAAATAAATTGTTTAAGATTCCTAATAATGGGGGTTGGGGATTTAGCTCAGTGGTAGAGTGCTTGCCTAGCAAGCGCAAGGCCCTGGGTTCGGTCCCCGGCTCTGAAAAAAGGAAAAAAAAAAAGATTCCTAATAATGGATGTTATATAGCTCAGTGGTTAAGAGCACTTGCTGATTTTCCAGAGGTCCCAAGTTTAATTTCCAATACACACTGGGAGTTCACAACTGTCTATAACTCCAATTCCAGGGAATCTGACACCCTCACACAGATGTAACAATAATACACAGAAAAAGTAAAAACTCAATTAAATCAGTTTTTAAAAACTCTAATAACACTAAAAAGAAAGACTTCTACACTGGTGGAAAAATTAAATTCTTTGGTTGAGGGGCTTGAGATACAGTTTCTCTGTGTAGCCCTGGCCATCCTGAAAGTAGCTCTGTAGATCAGGGTGGCCTGAAAATCAGTGATCCGTCTGCCTCTGCTTCTTATATTCTGGGACTTAAATATGTGCCACGTCTAGGCTAAGAAATTAAATTCTCAACATTTACTGTAGATAAAATAACAAAAGATAGTAAATATTTCTTAAAACTTTAAGTACTTTATTTATTTATTTATTTATTTATTTATTTATTTATAGACAAAGACAGAGACAGACAGAGAGACAGAGAGTAAGTGAGTGAGTGAGTGAGTATGTGCACATTTGTGGGCACGTGTGTGTTACAGAGTACTCATAGAACTTAAGAGGACAACCTGCATGAGTCAATTCTCTTTCTATCATGTATATCCTGGTGTGTCCTGGTACTTTATCACAAAAAATAGAAATCCTAAGATAGAAACTTGCACAGGATCATGAGATATTGCTGTGAAATAATGATTGTGTTTTTTGGAGGACTGTAAAAGGAGTTTGGAAAATTAAACTGGGGAAGCCATTGAGTCTAATCAGCTGTTCTATGGAAACATTGAAGATAATGCTTCAAACAGTGCAGATGATGGAGACATGGCTTGTGACATTTTAGACAGAAGTGTGGGAGTTCCTCAAAGACTATCAGAACCATTTGTGTGATATTTTGAACTAAGAACCACAAAATTCAAACATCCTGCTAACCCCTGCATGCACATGTACATGTATCCACACACTCATGTGATCATACACATGTGCACGTATAAACACTCATGACAAAAATAAGTTGGGCATGATAGTGGTATACACCTATAATCCCTGTACTTGGTAAGTAGTGTAAAGAAGATGAGGAGTTCAAGGCCCCTCTGTGCTACATGAGACTTCCATTTCAAAGGGAAGAATTAAAAAACAAAAAGAGCTATCGAGACACGCCTGGGAAACCAGAGGAGACTACTCTCTGCCCACAACTCTGACTCTAGAGGAAAACACCTAGTGCCATCTGGGCCTCCTGTGCACAGGGACCCAGGAGAAGTAGGGGCAGGCCCTTCTGGTTGCTGCCCTCACAGAGAGCTGAAACTCAGCCGCAAGGAGCGACTTCAAACCCGAGACCAGAGGTAAGACCAACTTTTCTGCTCCAAGTGACCTGTCTGGTAGACTCAGACAAAGGCAAAATTCCTCTGGGATCAGACACTTCCGGCTTCTAGCTGGCGCCCGAACCTTGCTAATCCCAACCCACAGCTCCCTGCTCCCAAACCCTGTGGGAGAGAGAGCTGATCAGTCAGAAGTGTGGACAATCCTGAGACTGCAGGGTAGGAGAGACCACCAGTACTGTCCACCCTTGCCCACATCCCTGGCCCAAGAGGAAACTATATAGGGCCTCTGGGAACAGGAAGACAGGGGCACTCAACGCTGTGGTGCAGACACTGCACGGATATGAAGGACCAGGTCAAACAGCTCCCTGCACCCAAATCCCATGTGAGGGAGAGCTAGATGTTCAGAGGGGCAGACACACCTGGGAAACCAGAGGAGACTACTCTCTGCCCACATTTCTGACTCTACAGGAAAATGCCTAGTGCCATCTGGGCCCCGTGTGCACAGGGACCCAGGAGAAGTAGGGGCAGGCCCTTCTGGTTCACGTCCAAAGGGACAGCTGAAAGCCAGTAGACAGAAAAGACTACACGCCTGAGAGCAGAATACTCTGTTCCCATAACTGGCTGAAAGAAAACAGGAAAACAGGTCTACAGCACTCCTGACACACAGGCTTATAGGATGGTCAAGCTACTGTCAGAAATAGCAAAATGAGGTAACACCAGAGACAACCTGATGGCGAGAGACAAGCACAGGAACCCAAGCAACAGAAACCAAGACTACATGGCATCATCAGAGCCCAATTCTCCCACCAAAGCAAACACTGAATATCCAAACACACCAGAAAAGCAAGATCTAGATTCAAAATCACATTTTATCATGATGATGGAGGACTTTAAGAAGGTCATAAATAACTCCCTTAAGGAAATACAGGACAACACAAGTAAACAACTAGAAGCCTTTAAAGAGGAAACACAAAAACCCTTAAAGAATTACAGGAAAACACAACCAAACAGGAGAAGGAAATGAACAAAACCGTCCAGGAGTTAAAAAATGGAAATAGAAACAATAAAGAAAGCACAAAGGGAGACAACCCTGGAGACAGAAAACCTAGGGAAGAGATCAGGAGTCACAGATGCGAGCATCACCAACAGAATACAAGAGATAGAAGAGAGAATCTCAAGAGCAGAAGATTCCATAGAAATCATCGTACTAACTGTCAAAGATAATGTAAAGCGGAAAAGCTACTAGCCCAAACATACAGGAAATCCAGGACACAATGAGAAGATCAAACCTAAGGATAATAGGTATAGAAGAGAGTGAAGACTCCTAACCAAAGGACCAGTAAATATCTTCAACAAAATCATAGAAGAAAAAACTTCCTAACCTAAAAGAAAGAGATGCCCATAAACATAAAAGCAGCCTACAGAACTCCAAATAGATTGGACCAGAAAAGAAATTCCTCTTGTCACATAATAGTCAAGACATCAAATGCACGAAACAAAGAAAGATTATTAAAAGCAGTAAGGGAAAAAGGTCAAGTAACATATAAAGGCAGACCTATCAGAATTACACCAGACTTCTCACCAGAGACCGTGAAAGCCAGAAGATCCTGGACAGATGTCATACAGACCCTAAGAGAACACAAATGCCAGCCCAGGTTACTGTATCCAGCAAAACTCTCAATTAACACAGATGGAGAAACCAAGATATTCCGTGACAAAACCAAATTTACACAGTACCTTTCTATAAATCCAGCCCTACGAAGGATAATAAATGGTAAAGCCCAACACAAGGAGGCAAGCTACACCCTAGAAAAAGCAAGAAACTAATCATTTTGCAACAAAACAAAGAGAAGACAAGCACAAAAAATAATTTCATCTCCAAATACGAAGATAACAGGAAGCCTCAATCACTATTCCTTAATATCTCTCAACATCAATGGACTCAATTCCCCGATAAAAAGACGCAGATTAAAAAACTGGATACGTAATGAGGACCCAGGATTTTGCTGCCTACAGGAAACACACCTCAGAGACAAAGACAGACACTACCTCAGAGTGAAAGGCTGGAAAACAACTTTCCAAGCAAATGGTCTAAAGAAGCAAGCTGGAGTAGCCATTCTAATATCGAATAAAATCGATTTTCAATCAAAAGTCATCAAAAAAGATAAGGAAAGACACTTCATATTCATCAAAAGAAAAATCCAAGAAGATGAACTCTCAATCCTAAATATCTATGCTCCAAATACAAGGGCACCTACATACATAAAAGAAACCTTACTAGAGCTCAAAGCACACATTGCACCTCACACAATAATAGTAGGAGATTTCAACACACCACTCTCATCAATGGACAGATTATGGAAACAGAAATTAAACAGACATAGACAGACTAATACAAATTATGAACCAAATGGACTTAACAGATATTTATAGAACATTCTATCCTAAAACAAAAGAATATAACTTCTTTTCACCACCTCATGGTACTTTCTCCAAAATTGACCATATAATCAGGCACAAAACAGGCCTCAACAGACATAGAAAGATAGAAATAATCCCATGCGTCCTATCAGACCACCACGGGCTAAAGCTGGTCTTCAATAACAGTAAGAAAAGAACGCCCACATATACATGGAAGTTGAACAATTCTCTACTCAATGATAACCAGGTCAAGGAAGAAATGAAGAAAGAAATTAAAGACTTCTTAGAATTTAATGAAAATGAAGGTACAACATACCCAAACTTATGGGACACAATGAAAGCTGTGCTAAGAGGAAAACTCATAGCTCTGAGTGCCTGCAGAAAGAAACAGGAGAGAGCATAGATCAGGAGCTTGACAGCACACCTAAAAGCTCTAGAATTAAAAGAAGGAAATATACCCAGGAGGAGTAGAAGGCAGGAAATAATCAAACTCAGAGCTGAAATCAACCAAGTAGAAACAAAAAGGACTATACAAAGAATAAAACAGAACCAAAAGCTGGTTCTTTGAGAAAATAAAAAAGATAAATAAACTCTTAGCCAGACTAACCAGAGGACACAGAGAGTGTATACAAATTAAGAAAAACAGAAATGAAAAGGGAGACATAACAACAGAAACAGAGTAAATTCAAAAAATCATCAGATCTTACTATAAAAGCCTATATTCAACAAAACTTGAAAATCTGCAGGAAATGGACAATTTCCTAGACAGATACCAGGTACCAAAGTTAAATCAGGAACAGATAAACCATTTAAACAACCCCATAACGCCTAAAGAAATAGAAGCAGTCATTAAAAGTCTCCCAACTAAAAAGAGCCCAGGTCCAGATGGGTTCAGTGCAGAATTAATTCTATCAGACCTTCATAGAAGACCTCATACTAATACTATCCAAACTATTCCACAAAATTGAAAACAGATGGAGCGCTACCGAATTCCTTCTACGAAGCCATAATTACTCTTAAACCTAAACCACACAGAGTCCCAACAAAGAAAGAGAACTTCAGACCAATTTCCCTTATGAATACTGATGCAAAAATAATAAAATTCTTGCAAACCGAATCCAAGAACACATCAAAACAATCATCCATCATGATCAAGTAGGATTCATCCCAGGTATGAAGGGATGGTTTAATACACAGAAAACCATCAACGTAATCCACTATATAAACAAACTGAAAGATAAAAACCACATGATCATTTCATTAGATGCTGAGAAAGCATTTGACAAAATTCAACACCCCTTCATGATAAAAGTCCTAGAAAGAACAGGAATTCAAGGCCCATACGTAAACACAGTAAAGGCTATATACAGCAAACCAGTAGCTAACATTAAACTAAATGGAGAGACTTGAAGCAATCCCACTAAAATCAGGGACTAGACAAGGCTGCCCACTCTCTCCCTACTTATTCAATATAGTTCTTGAAGTTCTAGCCAGAGCAATCAGACAACAAAAGGAGGTCAAAGGGATACAGATTAGAAAGGAAGAAGTCAAAATATCATTATTTGCAGATGATATGATAGTATACTTAAGTGATCCCAAAAGTTCCACTAGAGTACTACTAAACCTGATAAACACCTTCAGCAAAGTGGCTGGGTATAAAATTAACTCAAATAAATCAGTAGCCTTCCTCTACAAAAAAAGAGAAACAAGCCGAGAAAGAAACTAGGGAAAAGAAACTATAAAAATAGTGACAAAAGAAGGAGATGGTTTGGTTTAAAACCAACAAGAAACCAGAAAGAAAATTTGAAGAGGAAAGCCAATGATAATCAGAATCTGGTGAGAGCTTGCTGAAAGGATTGGACTGTAGCTGCTGGTTCATGCCTGGTGTCTGCCTGCCTAGAGGACTGGTCTGCAGCTGCTGTGTCATATTTGGTGTTTGCTATGGGACTGAACTGCTGAGAAATATCAAGCTTGCCCCCAAAGAACTATTGCTGAACAGGTCCAATTCCCCCTATCCTAATAACTTTTCTCTTTTCTCTTCCACTACCTCTACTGGGTGGTGAGCTAGAGAAGAGATTGAACCCTTATTAAAAAGAGGTTGCCAAAAAAAAAGAGGTTGCCAAAAAATGTATATCTACACTTTACTATGACAAGACTATAACATTCAAGTATGATTCATTATTCACGATCACCATAACAAATTATCATAAAAATATGCCACTATTTTGCAGTGGTAGATACAAACCCAGGACCTTGAACAAGCTAGGTGAGTACCACCAAGCTTCATCTCTAGTCCCTCAAACAAATTTTACATGAAGAATTTAAAACACTTATAACCTTTATTAATTCTAGGTAGACTTCCTAATGTATTTTCGTTTTTTTTTTTTTTTTATTTTTGAGACATGGTCTTGCTGTACAGCCAAGGCTCACCTCAAACTTATAATCTTCCTGCCTGTGCCTTCCTAGTACTGGGATTATAAGCAGGCATAACAATACCTTTGCCTGTCCTGGAATTCACTCTGTAAACCAGGCTGGCCTTGAACTCACAGAGATCCACCTCCCTCTGCCTCCCTAGAGTTAAAGGTGTGCATCACCACACCCAACCAGTGTATACTTTTTAAATAGTAGTTTATAGTAGCTCATGGTCATATATGCAATCCAAGCACTCATAAGGCTGAGGACTGCCCCAAAGTTTGAGGCCAGTCTGAGGCCACTCTGGACTAAATAGTAACTTTCAGGTCAGCCTGTGTTATAAAGATCCTAACTCAAAACACACATCCCCACACATACAAACCTCCACAAATCAAACAATAAACAACCCCATTCTTCTATATTTAGACCAAAAATCTAAAATAACACAGAATTATTTTCAAGGAACTATCTTGCCTTAAATTTTGTTTTACTGGTTTTGTTTTTGGAGACAGTCTCCAATTTACCAAACTAGACAGAAACTTGCTACATAGCGATCCTCCTGCCCTCCATATCCAGTGAATTATACTAAGCTTTTATTTTTAATTCTTTTTTATTTTTTAAAATATGCATGGATTGCCTTTATCTATCTTATCTGTGCACGACATGGATAAAGTGCTCAATGATACTAGAAGACGGTTCAGATCTCCTGAAACTAGAGTTACAGATGTTTGTGAGCTGCTGTGTAGGAGCTGAGAAATCAAATTCAGTCCTCTAGATGTTCTTAGCTACTGAGCCATGTCTCCAGATCCCTCCCTTTTTGGACAGGGTCTTTTTTTTTTTTTTTGGTTCTTTTTTTTCGGAGCTGGGGACCGCACCCAGGGCCTTGCGCTTCCTAGGCAAGCGCTCTACCACTGGGCTAAATCCCCAACCCCAAGACAGGGTCTTTCTACATAGCCCTGGATGACCTGGAACTCAATATATAGACCAAGCTAGTCTCAAATTCTGTCTCCCAAGTGCTGAGATTAATGGTGTCCACCACTACACCCATAATTACTCCCAGTGATTATACTAACTTATACCTAATACATGAATGCCTCAATCAACCAAAATTGTTCTTTTCTGGGAAAACTTGTTCCTTATCTGTCAACTTCCTTAGAAGAGAATAAAGACAGGAAAGAATTCTTCACCTGCAGTAACTGGCCAGGATGAAGAGAACCCAGGAAAGGTGATGTATGACAATAAACAGTTTCTCCATATTTGCAATCTGGGGCTCCAGGATCTTTTCCAGGTTTCTAGAAGAAACACAGCAAACTCAGACTCACAGAATAAAACCAATAAACATACATGTAATTTTCCATAAGCATAGCATTTGCTATAAACAAGAATGCTAGTCCTTTCCCCCAAGAAACATATATGGTAAAATACATGTTCACAGAGTATCATTACATACCTAATTAGAGTTATAGTGATAACAAAAAATTTCAGGGCCTGGAGAGATGGCTCCATGTTAAGAATATTAGTTGTTTTTACAGAGGACCCAGGTTTGGTTCTCAGCACTCATATAGTGGCTCACAACCATCCATACTTCCAGGAAACACACTCTTCTGGCCTCCTCAGTCACATGTATGTGGTGTGCATCCATATATACATACAGCAAAACACTCATACACATAAAATATGTATTTAAAAAACATACACATATAAAAAACCACAAAAATTATTTGAGTACAGTCTCACCCGTTTATAGTAGTTTTTTATCTTAGTTGCCATGCCAACTTGCATCATTAATGGTCCATTTTCTTCACTGTATTCAGCAAGAATAAGGTCTCCATCTTTGCCTGTAAGGTCCTGAGGTGTGCGCATAAAAAACATCTCTCCACCACCTGAGGCTTGTCTCTCTTGTTCTCTCATCTGTCCAAAATGAAGACAATATAGATAAACTACACACACTCATAGCCAATCTGAGACAATACCAAAACTTTTTTACGTGTTTGTTCAATTTTATTGTGAAAACTTTCAAACATATCTCTAAAACTGAAAAATAGCATTCTGAACATCTTTTCTCTCACTGTTTAAGCATTTTCTCTATTTAATCTGTAAATTTTCTACAGATTTTAGTAAACTAGTTTTGAAAGCTGCAATATTTTATCCTGTGGTATCTTCATCTAAATCTACTAGAGGTTAGGGTTTTAGCTCAGTGGTAGAGTGCTTGCCTAGCAAGCTCAAAGCCCTGAGTTCAATCCTCGGCTTCTAAAAAAAAAAAAATAATTTTTATTTTTAAAGACATTCTCCTTTTTTTTTTTCTTTTTCTTTCTTTTTTTTTTTTTTTTTTCGGAGCTGGGGACCGAACCCCAGGCCTTGCGCTTCCCAGGCAAGCGCTCTACCACTGAGCTAAATCCCCAACCCTTAAAGACATTCTTCTAAATAACCAAAATAAAATTATATCACATCTGAGAAAATAATTCCCTAAGATAATCTAATATCTAGTATAACTCCAAAATTTGTACCAATTATCTTACAGAACATTTTTCATAACCAGGATTCATTTATACCTTGGCCTTCTTTTTGATATGCTTCAACAAAGGCTGGACTGAGTGTGGACCTGGCTGAGATAGTGCCCCAAAGGAGTACTTTTTTAGAGGTGGGCGATGGAACTGCCGGAGTTTGATGGGTCCCATGTGGGTGGGAAAGAAGGGCTGCCGTAATTCTACAGCTGGAATTGAGTGCTAAACAGGAAACAGAAGAGTTAAAATTAAATACTACTTCCCAGGCAATCTTTACCCATACCTTCCAACAAAACAAAGCAGCAATTTGTACCTGGATAATATTCCCTCCGAAAGTACCTCGAAGACCCTGTTGCTTGGGATAGTAATACTCATCATTGGAGAGATTCCATGGATCTTTCACTTCTGGCTGAGACATGTTCTAATGATAGATCAAATAAGTATTGGTCAGATTACCCTTTCCTAATACCTTTCTTTGTTCTTCTAAATACCAAGTCCTTTTCTTTTCACAAACCTGCTGTGGCTCTTCCTTGATAACTCCTGTTTTTCCCAAGAGAATTCGACTCTTCTTCAGAGATGACTCTTTCTTATTCTCCTTAGAAGGGGAATTAGAAGTAGCTTCTTCCTTCTCATCGGGGATCTCTGACGATATAACAAGAAATGACTTTGGAATTGCTATCCCTAAATGCTCAATTTTGTTTATTCCTCCTGTTTTCTCCTCTTCTTCTTCCCTTTCTCCTACCCTCTTCCCCACTCCTCTGTACAATACGAAGGATTGGTAAGGATTCTATCACTGAGCTACATCTCCAGCCCTCTAACTCTTTTCCCATTATTTTTAGATACAATCTCACTAAATTGCTAAAGCTGTCCTGAAACACACTCTGCAGCCTAGACAGTCTGGAATTACAGTCTTCTTACCTCGGCCTCCTAAGTAGCTGGGATCCATGCTACCAGGCACAGCTAAAACTCACCTTTCCACTGATATTTTTGGAGTTTCTAAGTAGATTTTTCACTCTACTTCCAGACTTTTAGTCAGTAATTCCAGCTAGACTATATCTGATATCATTTGTTTGTTTTAAGAGTTTCTGTGTGTATTCCTGATTGTCCTGGAACTCTGTACACCAGGCTGGCCACAAACTCTGGGATCTGCCTGCCTCTGCCTCCCAAGGTGTTTACCACCATTGCCTAGTCATGTCTAATGATGTCTTGAAGATACAATTTTTCAACATTTTTTTTTTTTTTTTTTTTTTGAGTCAGACCGAGCCCAGGGCCTTGCGCTTCCTAGGCAAGCGCTCTACCACTGAGCTAAATCCCCAACCCCTCTGAGCTAAATCCCCAACCCCTCAACATTTCTACATGAGTTTTTCCTAAACCATACTCAAACTCTGGAAGCTACAGCTTTTCTTTTAAAAAAGCATCACCTAAGTTTCTAGTTTTTGCTTTCTTTAACATTTTTATATCCTCTTGCCCTTTGACATCAATAATAAGATGTCAAAGATAAAGAGCATTGGCTTTGGCTATCAACATACCCAAAATCAAGTTCTCATCATTGGGATCAAGTGTCAAAACAGGAGGCTCCAAAATCCTAGGCATGTTCTGAGCATCCCAAATGATATTGTCCTCCCAACGTCCATATACCAGATCTTCATTATCAATGGGGAAAATGGAGTACCATGGTTTATCATCATCCAATGTAACTGTAAACCTGACCAGAACAAGAAGAGAGAGTAGTAACAAAGCATTAATGCTCCTTTAGTTATGATTCAAGCAAAAAGAAAAGAAAAAATTAGTGCAGGTACTCATATAACTATTCAAAAGAAAGCTACTAGATATCATATATATCTCACTTTAACAGAAAACACTGCTAACAAAATATTCATGGCAATATTGTTTATAATATTTAAAACTTAATCAGACTACTTACTAAGGGACTAGCTAAATAATTATGGTAAGGGGCTGGAGGAATGACTCAGCAGGCAAGAGCACTGGTTGGTTGCTTTTCCAGAGGACCCAGGTTCAATTCCCAGCACCCACCTAGGACCTTACACCTGTAACTCCAGTTCCAGGGAATCTGACACCCTCACAGAGACATACCATGCAGGCAAAAACTCCAAAACACACAAAATAAAATAAGTAAATCATTTAAAAAATTACAGTGATCAATATTGATATTAAGCTATGTTAGCAAATAAAACGAATATCGGTAAGGAAAACGTGCTTCTAAATAAGAATAAGAATAATTAATTAAGAATACTATGCATTCAGGAAGACAGAAAGAAGAATTATAAGCCTGAGGCCTGACAAGATGGCTACACACCAAGATCTTATATCAAAACACTATGTTACTGAGTTGGATATGGTAGCATTCTCCTTTAATCCTAGAACTTGGGAAGCAGAGATAGGAAGAGACTAGCCAGAGTTGCCCAGCAAGACTTTGTCTCAAAAAAACAAAAATTTAGAAAAGAAACTAAGCAACTGAAAAGTGGATATTTGCCAAAAAAACCAACCCAAAACAAACAAACAAACAAAGAAACAAAGAAGATGAACCTAACCCTCAAAGAGACTGGAGGCCCCAGGAAGTTTAGAGGTCTGGGGTGGGTGGGGTGGGGACATCCTTGTGGAGACAGGGGTGGAGGGAAGTACACAGGTTGGGGGTAGGGTATGTGGGATGTGAAACTCTGGGGGTGGGACCTGGAGGGAATAAAATCTGGAGTATAAAAAATAATAATAAAAAAAAATCCTAAAAAAGTATTTAACAGAACTAAAGAGAAAATTCTTTTCAAATGACTTCTTAAATTAAGGCCATTTTTAGTCAGGTGGTGATGGCACACACTTTTAATCCCAGAACTCAAGAAGCAGGTGAATCTCTTGAGTTTGAGGCCAACCTGGTCTACAGAGAGCTCAAAGACATCCCTGTCTTGAAAAAAACAAAAACAAAATTAAGGCTTTTTTTTTGAGTTGGGTGTAGTGATGTATCAGTATAATCAGTACTCAACAGGTAAGGGCTTAGAATACTGAGTCCAAGGGCAACCTCAGTTATATATAGTAAGACTTGCTGAAAAGAAAAACCAACAGCAGGGTGGTGGTGGTGGTGGTGGTGGTAGTATGTTGCCTAAATTGTAAAATAAATCCAGAGTTACTGAGAAAATGTGGAGAATACAGAATGGTATAAAGAAAACTGAAGAAACTAAAATAACCACTGCAGATACTTTAATATATTTTTGCCAGATTTTTGTTTTATAGTTCAACTGGTTTTTTTTTTCTTATTTTTTACAAATAAAATACCAAATATGCTGTTTCATATTTCCTTTTCCTTCATTTTAAATATTTCCTGGCATTTACTTGTCCACCACAGTACTCAAGAGGCTAAGTTAGAAGGATTACTTCAAGTTCAAGGCAAGTCTGAACTACATACATGACAAGTACTAGGCCAGCAAGGGATACAGAGTGAAATCCTGTCTCAAAAAAATCCAATAAATCAAGGTGATTTTTAAATATACCCCTCTGACCTCAGTGTTGGTCAAAGGGTTATCAAAATGTTCAAGAATAATTTAGAGATTGCCAAGAACTTGTTAAAAAGTGCTTTCAAGTCTGACTGATGGCTCTCACATAGAAATACTTAAAACCACTTTTCTTCTAAAAATTCATGTTTCCTATGTCATTAACATTTATATACACAACTTTGAAAACTTACATATAAAATTACATTTTAAGAGAAAATTAACAAGGAGTAGTAGCAAATACCTTTAATTCCAACAGTTGGGAGGCAGTGGCAGGCAGATCTCTGTAAATTTCAGGCTAGCATGGTCTACACATAGCCCAGGACTACACAGTGAAAACTTATCTCAAAAACAAAAACAACCAAACAAAAGCAAAAGAAAAACCACAGTATAGAAGGTTGTAATGGCTTACACATGTAATTGCACACTTGTGAGACCAAGGTAGGAAGACTGCAGTAAATCTGATGCCAACCCGAGGGACAAGATTCACAAGACTCTATCTCCAAAAACACTGCCACCATAGCACTCAGGAGACAGAGTCAGGATCTCTGTGAGTTGAGCCAGCTTACTCTACATAAAAACCCTAGCTTAAAACAAACAAACAAAACAAAAACAGCATTGTAACACTGAACTCAAATGGCATGGCAACAAATACCTGTACTGTAGTACTTAGGAAGATGGTGAGTTTAAGGAGAACCTGAGCTAAACAGTGAGTGCCAGTTTAGCTTCAGGTACAGAGCAAGACCTTGTCTCAACATTAATTAATTAAGCTTACCATATACTTGCAGAAAACAAAATATCAAAAAAGTTAATAATTGATAATTTTTTAGGACTCTCATTTCCTTTATTTGTATAACATTTGTATAACATTTGTATAACAGAGCACCCCAAAGCTGACTATCTTTAAATGATAACCATTTTTTTAGTTGTGATTTAGAGATATTTGTTCTCTAGTGTTCTTTTTTTCCCATTTTTTATTGGATACCTTCTTTATCTACATTTCAAATGTTATCCCCCTTTCCTGTTTCCCCTCCAGAAACCCCCTATCCCATCCTCCCACCCCCTGCCTCCATGAAGGTGCTCCTCCACTGACCCCTTCCTTCCCACCTCCCTGCCCTGGCATTTTCCTACACTGGGGCATCGAGTCTTCACAGGACCAAGGGCCTCCCCTCCCATTGATGCCCAACAAGGTCCATCCTCTGCTACATATGCAGCTGGGGCAATGGGTACATTCCTGTGTACTCTTTGGTTGGTGGTTATCAGAATTTTCCTTTCTGACACTGTTTTCATGCTGTTAAGCACAGTTTTGTGTATGTAATTTTGATTTATTTGTTTGGTTGGTTCTTTAATACAGGGTCTCTCTGTAGCCCTCACTGTCCCAATATTCACTCTATAGGCTGACTTCACACTCAGAGATCAAGCCTGCCTATGCCTCCTGAGTGCTGAGATTAGAGGCGTGCACCACCACTGTTCAGCTAAGCACAGTATTTTTATTTTAACCTCGTTGAGAAAAAAAATTATAAAATGATAAATATAAAGTACCTTTATGAACAAAAAAAAGAAAAAGAAAAAAATCAGAGATTAGATTTGAAGTGTTTCACTGTCCCTCTGACGCTTAAAAGACTACAACTAGGATTACTTATAATGACTGAAATGAAAGCCTGTGTGTTAGAAATTGCTGGCATATGGGGGTTGGGGATTTAGCTCAGTGGTAGAGCGCTTGCCTAGCAAGCACAAGGCCCTGGGTTCGGTCCCCAGCTCCGGAAAAAAAAAAAAAAAAAAAAAGAAAGAAATTGCTGGCATAGAGGCATACCTTGCTGAACATTGTAGGCCATGGCATTCCTAGTCATACTGGAGGGAAGCCAACCTGCCAAACTTGCACGCTGAGGTTTTGTTCCTTTGTGTTTGACATCCTCCCCATCCCAGATGATATCATCTTCCCAATGCAGTTGTGTCACCATTAGGAAGTTTTCATCTGCCAGAAGATCAACGCCATTGTTTTCCTCAAGTTTTCTTAGTTTCTATATAAGTAGAAAGAATAATAAATCAATCAGTCACTGGTCAAAGTTTCTAATCTAGATACTAAATGATTCATAAAGTGGTGCTTTGCCAGGCTTAGTGTCAAATACCTGCAATCCTAGCACTTAGGAGACTGAAAGGAGAATTCCAATTTGAAGTCAGCCCAGGATACAAAGTGTGACTGTCTCAAAAGCCAAGGACTGGGAATGTAGCCCTGTGATAAGAGTGCTACCCCAGCATATGGAATCACTCTTGGAATCACTCTCCAGAACAGAGAAAATGACATTTTACTTGTGCAAACTACCTGATAATAAAAAAAAAATCTGCCTCCTCTCCCACTCCAACAGCATGAATTTCAAAAATAGAATTGTTAGAACAGGGCCTAGTTAGATGATACTCTACTATGCAAATTTCCTACTAAAGATCCTACTCAAGAAATCCCCAGCTAAGTAGTAAAAATGATAGACCCCTATGCACACTGATGATTCCTCTCTCATAAATCAAGTTTGCTTACCTTCATTATGTTATATTTCATTGTAGAGTCATGTTCAGTCTTCTTCATTTTGAAGCCATAGTCAAAGCCACTGCCATCTTCAGGAACACCTAACATATCATACCATAGCCGGGCAGGTCCATACGCCATTCTGCCACTCTTGGTTTGGTATCCATTACTTTATCTGTATCTCCAGTTGACTGGGAAAACTTGGATTCCACAGGAGCCATCATTGTGATCTGTAACAAAGTGAGAGATGTAGAGGTCGGGGGTTCCCTATTCCAAATGACCTAAGGCTACAGAGAATTAACAATTATAAGGTTAGAGAGAGGAACCACAAGGATGATTCCTGAACAGGAATTTTTACCTGGATATAACATGACATGTTCTGTCCATGAGTAATGGCTTTATATTTAGCAATGTATCACCATCTACCCTGCCCTGCCCCACCAAACATTTTTCTGATACAACAGGAAAAGTGAAACCATTAGATTTAGCTCATTATTAGTCACTGACAATTACAAAGAACTCTTAACGCTAAAGTGTTAGTTACAACTTTGACATAAGCTAGAGAGCTTTCTACATGCGCCCTTGTAGACTTTGCCTACTTCATCATCAGAGAGACACTGCTCTGGAAGTGGTGGTGGAGCATAGTCATAGTTCCACAGAGATTTCTGGTTGACTTCTAATTCTACTGAACACTCCTCTTCCTGGATCTGCTCTTCCTGTATAAGTTCACGGTGCTTCTTTTTCCTCTTTCTCCGAGCACTCCTCCAAACTGATGGGACATTCTTCCCTGGTCCAAAAAGCCGTAAAAAGCGTAACACCTAGAACGTAGAACATAGTATTATGTCAGAGATTCAGTGTCTGAAAAACTCTCAAGTGATCTATTCAACTGCAGAGGAAAAAATGAAGGTGTGTTAAGTTGAGACCACAGAAGTATTATCCCTGAATAGGACAATTATCTCTTCTTTGTTCTTTTTTGGTGTGGTACTGAGATTTGAACCTAGGGACTTGTGCTCTATCAATGAGCTACATTCTCAATCCTTAGTTTTGTTTTATGTTTTCTGGGACAGGGTCTCATTATGTAGGCATGGCCTGGAACTCTATGTAGAACAGGCTGGCCTCAAACTCAGAGATCCATTTTCTTTGCCTGAGTTTAAAGGCAAACACAACCAAACCTGGCTAGTCTTTACCTTCTTGAGTCAAGGTCTCACTAAGTTGCCTAGGTTGCTCTTGAACTCACTCTTAAGCCCAGGAAGCCTTGAACTAATGATCACCCCCCTTTAGCCTCCATAGTAGCTAGAGTCAAGGTCCTACTACTAGGTTTGATCCATAGACTCATATATTTGAATGTTGTGTTCCCAGTTAATAGAACTGCTTGAAAAGGATCAAGGGGTATGGCCTTACTGGAGAAGGTGTGTAACTGGGGGGTGGTCTTTAAGTTTCAAAAGCCCAGGCCAGCCCTAGTCTCACTGTCTGCCTGTCGATTCACATATAAGCTTTCAGCTACCGCTTAGGTACCATGCCTGCCACTAAGCTCTCTGCCATACTGTTCTGGATTGATTAACCCTCTGAAATGGTAAGCAAGCATCCAATTAAATGCCTTCCTTTATAGGTTGCATTGGTCATGTTGTCTATAGCAATAGAATAATAACTAAGATACTTGGTTTACTGTTTATTCTAACAGGAAACTTATTTTATTTAGTCATGTGTTTATGTATGTATGCAGATGTACATGCCATAATGCATGTGTGGAGGTCAGAGGATAAGTCTCAGGAGTCGGCTCTCTCTGATCAACTTGTGGGATCTACAGAGCAAACGAAGATCCTCAGGTCTGCATGCAAGTGCTTCTACCCAATGAACCATCTCACCGGCCACCAACAGGACAACTTTGTTGCTGTTATTGTTTGAGGCAGGTCTCTCTACATAGCGTTGGCTATCCTGGAACTCACTATGTAGACCAAATTGGCCTGAAACTCACTAAGACACACCTGCCTCTACCTCTCAAGTGCTGGGATTGAAGGCATGCACAACCATACTTGGCAACAGGATACACATTTCCTATATACAACTTCAAAAAAAGAAAAACCAAATCTAATACAGCATAAAAAGTTCCTATATAAACAATTATCTGCCACTGAATAAGAACATCACTAAGACTTATATTCATGCCAGTGGTAAATCTCATGACTCATAACTGTATACTTAGCATTATAACAACAGAACTTGGAATCTGGAAAAAGTCAGTTTTCATTATGGACATTATTCGTACAAAGTACCTTTCCAGGTCTAAATTCTGGAAAAAGTTCTGTGACACTTGGCAACAGCTTGGTGGCATCATGCTGCATAATCCCAGCCAATGGTAGGGTCAGCTTTCCATCCTTAGATTCTGACTGTGTTGCTTCCTGAGGTCCCATCTCAGATTCTGAGTCAGAGGAACTACTGAAGTCCACTTTCTCTGAGGCCAAAGAGGAAGGGGCAATGATGGAGGGCAAGATGATGCCTTCTCCATCTTCAGACACTGCAACAAGGAAAAGAAACCCCTTTGGCATGTAACTATGAACACATTTCCTCAAATTCAGCCAACACCCCGTTCTAAGCTAATATGCATGGTTCTGTGGCAGGAGATATAGTCCCAAGCACCCAGGTTACTAGTATGCAGGCCAGAAAACTCATCCTACTTATTATTTCCCAACATCCCCAAACTCACCTTGTACCTGGTACCCTAGGGTTGTGATGAGAGAAAATAAACACTATTACTACATTTACTACTTTCCATAAATGACCAGTACTGTGCCCAATATTGTAAATAATAACAAAATTATATTAATACTTCACATTAATCAGGCCCTGTTATGTTCAGTTCGGAGATCTATAAGATGAAGAATTGTTAAAGCCCACAGAAAAAAAATAAATTCTATACTATAAGTCAAATAACATTTACTCTGCAAACTAAAGAAAATGGCTCAAAGTACCAACTGAAGGAATTAAGTTAACATAGTCTCAAAATATAAAAGACCAGGGCCAGGCATGGTGGCATACACCTTTGATCCCAGCACTCAGCAAGCAGAGGCAAGTAAATCTCTATGAATTTAAGGCCAAACCCATTTACATAAAGTTCCAGGCCAGCCAGGGATACACAGTGAAGCCCTGTTTGAAAAAACAAGACAGATGCTGTTCTTCATCTAACCTATGGCAGGATTATTACTGTTACAGGGTTAAGAATGGTGAGATAACAACTCAAGAGCTCATAAATCTTTATAATCTCAGAATATGAGTGATGCTACATCCCTGAAAGTTGCTTTATTGTTGAGACAGTCCTTTGTTACATAGTCCTAGCTAGCCTCAATCTAGCAGTCATCCTCCTGTCTTCAGAGTACTGGGAATATAGGCATACACTACCATGACCGATTAAAAGTTTGTTTGTTTTTTTTTTTAAAAAAAAAAGATAAGTTCTAAATATGAGTATATAAATTAGTTACATCAGAAAGTCTTGGGGGTACAGAGTATGGTAGGTAGCTCATACATATAATCCCAGCACTAAGAAGGCAGAAACAGAAGGATTGCTACAGGTTTAAAATCTGGCCTATTATAGAAAATTTCAGCGAGGTGCTTGATGGTAAGACCCTGTCTCAAAAAAAAAAAGTTCTAGGGGTTGGGGATTTAGCTCAGTGGTAGAGCGCTTGCCTAGCAAGCGCAAGGCCACCCTGGGTTCAGCTCCAGAAAAAAACAAAAACAAAAACAAAAACAAAGTTCTAGGGAAACTCTTCTGAGTCAAGAACTCCTATAACTGTGATGGCAAACTAATTTGAGGAGGGAGCAATAAATTAAATTGCTATTTCTTAACTGTGTGTTTCTGAACATTTTATAAAGAAAATTTCTATTCAATAGCAGAATTTGACACTTATATAATTTTTTAAGAAGACCAATCCTTTTCTAACATATTTTTTCAGATTTACTTTCATGTGCATTGGGGTTTTGCCTGCATGTATGTCTATCTGAGGGCATCATATTCTTTGGATTGGGAGTTATAGATAGCTGTGAGCTGTCATAGGGGTGCTAGGAATTGAAACCAGGTCCTCTGGAAGAGTAACCACTGCTCTTAACCACTGAGCAATCTCTCCAGCCCTATAACAGGTCATTTTTGAAAGCCCCTTAAGCATGCCAAAAGCCTGGTTTTATGAGTAGACACTCATTCCTAAAAGGAAGTAGACCTTGTTTTACTTACCACCAGTAAGACCATCTTGGTCCTTTTCTTTCTTCACTGGTCCTGGGGGTGGAGGTGGGGGAGGCATCAATTTGCAATCAATATCTTCACAATCAGCATCATAGTCATCTTCATCATAATCTGTTAAAACCAAGATGATCTCCTTAATATGAAGAATGCTATACAATACCCTTGAGCTTCCTTCAAATCTCAAGAATTTATAGCACCATAGAATAACAGAAGAGCCTTCTCTGTGTGGCACATGACTTTAATCTCAACAGTCAGGAGACAGAAGCAGGTAGATCTCTGAGTTTGAGAACAACCAGGGCTACATAGTAAGAACCTATCTCAAAAACCAAATGATATATTAAAAACGTAGCTCTGCTTCAAAAAAGCCGTGGTATAGCCAAATGTTCATTCTCACACAAGAGTAGGAGAGCTTCTGGGAACTGTCTGAAACTTTTTCATTATCATACTGGGTTTTGTTTTTCACGTTGTTCAATCTCCTAATTGAATATTCTTCCTCAGTTTCTAAAATTAAAAAAAAAAACTAAACTAAATTTTCTTCACAGTTTCAAAGTCCTAGGTATACTTTTTCTGTCTATATTTTTAGTAGTTGATCATTCTTTTCAGTGCTTTTTAACTATTGGCAATACTCAATAATTAGTCCTGAACAACTTATTTTAGGTTGGTTTGGTTTTTCAAGATAAGGTTTCTGTGTAATCCTGGCTGTCCTAAAACTTGTTCTTTTGTACACGAGGGTGGCCTAGAACTCAAAGATCTACCTGCCTCTGCCTCCCAAGTGCTGGGATTAACACCCCACCTGGCTAAAGGTCTGTTATTTATTTTATGTGTATTGGCACTTGCTCTGCATGTACATCTGTACAATATAAGATGGCATTAGATCCCAATATAAATGGTTGTAAATCACCATGTGATTGCTAGAAATTAAACTTGGGACTTAGAGCTTAACTACTGAGTCATCTCTCCAGTCCCCCATATTTTATTTTCAATGTTTTGATATAAAATTTCATGCAACGTAAGTACTGGGATTACAGGCATGTACTATTTTCCCTGCCCAATTCTTTTGTTCTACACACCTCCTTTCTTCAACCATCACCCTTACCAGCCAATATAGTGGAACATGCTTGTAGTCCCAACACTTGCAGTCAGGCTGGATGATTAGGAGTTCGAGCCATGTTTAACTAACATACCAAATTCAAGATTGCTCTGGATTATGCTGCCTGAAGATAGCAACGAAAAAGCCCTCAAGGGAGCTGGTAAAATAGCTCAGTGGATAAAGACAACTACCACTAATTCTAACAACTTCAGTTTGATTCTCGGAACCCACATGGTAGAAGAAAAGAACTGATTCCTTCAAGTTATCCTCTGACCTGTGTGTTGGGACATAAGCTTCCACACACAAAACAAATAAATGTAATTTTAAAAATAAACAAAAATAGAGGCTGGACCAATGGTTCAGCAGATAAAGCAACTTTTGTTCTTGCAGAAGACTTAGAGCAGCTCACAATCTTCCATAACTCCATAACTCCAATTCCAGAGGATCTGACATGTTCTTGACTTCCATGAGAACCAGGCAAACACGTGGTGTAGATACATACATGTAGGCACAAAACACCCACACTCACCCAAATAAATACATCTTTTAAAAATATGATAAAAATACAACTATTTTAAAAGGCAGGGGTTGGAGAGATGGCTCAGTCATTAAAAGTACTGGCTTATTCTTCCTGACAACCTGAATTTGATTTGCAGTAGTGACATGGTTACTCACAACCATCAGCACACCCAATTGGCATCTGTGGACAATGCAGACACATATGCAGGCAGAAACATCATTACACATAAAATAAAATAAATCTAAACAAAAAGCCCCCAAAGGCCAATGAGACAGCTTATTAGATAAATGGTTTGCTGCACACAGGTTTGGCCACTTGAGTTCAATCCCTAGAATCCGAGTAGAGATGGAAGGAAACAACCAACTCTACAAAGTTGTCTTCTGACCTCTACACATGTGCTGTGGTGCACATACAAAATATTATCTGTATCAATCTTTTTTTTCCAGGTCTGTGATGATCTGTATATGCTTGGGCCAAGGAGTGTCACTATTAGGAAATGTATCCTTGTTGGAGTAGGTATGTCACTGTGGGTGCCAGCTTTAATACCCTAGTACTAGCTGCCTGGAAGTCAGTATTCTGCTAGCAGCCTTCAGATGAAGATGTAAATCTCTCAGCTCTGCCTGCACCATGCCTGCCTGGATGCTGCCATGCTCCCACCTTGATGATAATGGACTGAACCTCTGAAACTGTAAAGCCAGTCCCAATTAAATGTTGTCCTTTATAAGACAACACAGCAGTACAACCCTAACTAAGACAAAGTCCCTCTACATATTCCTGGCTGTCATAGAACTTTCTATCATAGAACTTTCTATATAGACATAGCTAGCCTAAAACTCAGAAGTACATCTACTTCTGTTTCCCACTCGATTAATTTAAATCCAAATATATACATTTTACCCTAACCTTATTTCTACAATTTTAACACATCTTGGCTGCCTAAAGGAACCTTCCCAGAAAGATATCAAGACTCTTTTTCTTGGGTTTACTAGATGCTTTCCTATCATGTAAACACAAACTTAAATCCCCCAAAAGACATTAATAATTTTATTGATTTCAGAAAAAACTGGGGATTACTACAAATGACAAATTCAAGTGAAATATGAAGTTGGGATTGAACGTTTAGTATTCTGACCCAGAAATCTATTCTGTCCATTCTATCACACTATTTTACAGTCAGGTTGACTACTAACTTGTTATGGCATCAAATCTCAAATAATGTATATATAAAAAATCTACAAATTTTGTTTTATTGGCTTATGACTTATGAAATAATTAAATAGAAATAACTAGTCTACAGAGTTATTTCTAGGATAGTCAAGGCAACACAAAGAAACACTGCTTTAGAAAACAAAACACATCCCCAGTAGTGCCCAAATAAACCACTATGGCAAGTTGGTACCCTATCATGGCCAGAATGTTTGAAGAGGTCTGAATACAGCACCCAGTGATGAAGTCCTCCATCCTCAGGTGATTCCCTTTAGTGGAGGACAGTCCTCAGATCATTCACCTTGTCCTTTGTCCCTCAAGACAACCTCCAGAAAATGTTTCAGTTTCTGCTTTTGTCCAAGACAGGTTCCTCTAGACAATTCAAACCTCAAGACCCAGAACCACCTTCCCCAGAAAAAGACTCACAATTTGAAGCCCCACTTCTATATGGTTATTGTGAGAAATCTTTCACAAAGCCTTATTTTCTCAGAGACCATCTGAGAACACAAATTGGGGAGAAGCCCTATGTGAGCAGTGAGCTGGGATTCTAACGGAAATTCTGCCTTTTAGATATGCTTGTCAGACATGGGGAGAAGCGCACTGGGGAGTGCCCCTACCAGTGTATATACTGCAAGCAATGGTTTTCCAAATTGGATAACCTCAAGCAGCATTTCTTTCTTTTTTTTTTTTTTTTTTTTTAAAGATTTATTCATTTATTATATACAAGTACACTGTAGCTGTATTCAGATACACCAGAAGAGGGCATCAGATCTCTTTACAGATGGTTGTGAGCCACCATGTGGTTGCTGGGAATTGAACTCAGGACCTCTGGAAGAGTAATCGGTGCTTATGTATCCGCTGAGCCATCTCTCCAGCCCTCAAGCAGCATTTCAAATGCCGATCTCAACTTTCACCCAGCACTGCAACCTGACTATCCACCTAATATCTTCCCTAATAAAATTTTATTTCTTCTTAACACACAATTTTGAGCACTCCTACTAATGTTGTTGTTTTTAAAACACTAAATTAATAAAAATTATAAATATGAAACAAAAAACAAACAAAAAAAGAAATAATAAAATCTTTTCAACGTCAAGCATGATGGTACATGCCTATAATCCCAAAACTTCGATAGGTAGAGGCAGGAATATCAGGAGTTCAAAACTAACCTCAGCTACATAATCAATTTTAAGGCCTAAATCATTCAAAAATTAAAAAAAAAAGCATAACGTGGTAGTATAAGGCTTTAATCCCAACACTCTAGAGGCAGAGGCCAATCCTCTTTCAATTCTGGGATTGTTATTCTAAAATACAGCAGTGAATACATTTGTTTTGAACATGAAGAAGTGTAATAGGGAAATGATTTGAGCCAAAATATATTTGATTGTTAACATAAGATTGTAAACTTAATCCTTCTTAATCTAAAATCTTTAAGGGCAAAGACTGGGTTTGTTTTAACCTCTAACTTTGAAGAGCATCTAAGAATAGTTATCTCAAACCTACAGGTACTTAAATATATGAGATGACAAGAAATCATTATCACCCTTGTTATTAATCAACAATTTGAGATTAAACACTGTAAGATTAAAAGCCTGAATCTGGTAAGAGGATAACTACTTTCTGGCACTAAAATGACAATGGAAATAGCAGGGAGAGCAAATGTACACACATTCAAGAACAATGGCAGAAATCAAATATAGAAGTCAGAGTCCAAAACAGACTTATTCAGGAAGAAAATGCACCACACTACCAATTTTACAACATTAAAGAATGTTCAGCATAGTGGGGAACACTTGGGAAACAGAGACAGGTGGCTCTTTCTGAGTTTGAGACCACCTGACATGCATAGTGAGTTCCAAGACAGGCAGGGCTATGTCGAGAGACCCCATTGCTAGAAAACAAGAGAGAGAGAGAGAATCACCTGTGTGGCAAAGGGGTTGCAAGCTCCCCATTGTCTGCTGATATCTTCGACTTTCATCTTCTGCCACCTCGTTGATGTCTGAGTAGTCCACAGCATCTTCTCTACTCCTAATCCATCCTATGGATAAAAAGAGGGATGTCTCAAGAGAAAGCAAGTAATTATCACTTCCCTTAGATAATCCCCAACTTAATGTAAGTGTACAATGGTTAATCTCTCCCCATGAGCCACAGTGTCCTCCCCATGACCCAGACTTCACCTTCATCATTTACTAGGGTACCATCAGTCCCAGACAATTCTTCATTTGCTGTGAGTTCAGTGATCAGGCTACCAAGGCCCAATGCCCCCAAGCCTGCAAGATGCTTCTTGCACTCCTGAAAAAGGGACAGCATGAGAGTCGAAAGTAACAACCGAACCTGAAGGTCCTACACAAAGTTTATTTCCCTTGCTCATAACAAAGTCGCAAATCCATCTGAGAAATGATTCCATGATGTGCTCAGAGAAACATCACATTCAAGAACTGTATAGGAAATCTACTAAATTCCATTTAGATCAGATCCAAACAACAGAGTCCATCCATAGTCCTGGCTTTGGAGCCATTCCCGATCACCGAAAGCCAGAAAAGCAGAGTTCCAAGACTCTTTAAGGTCTTACACAGTAGCCGTTCTGATAACCTTACTAGAGTTTACTATTACTTTTCCTATGAGGCAAGGAGAATGTTACCTTCAAGCCAAACACGTCTACATCAGTGACTGGCACTTAACCATTTTCCTCTTCTCTTCATTCTTCCTTAAAGTTGAGCCCTCTCGCTCTCCACTATACCTCAAACCCAAGAGAAGGGGGATCCTCTGTGCCCCCAAAATGAGTTAAAACGCCCTCTATTACCGGCTCCTAAACAGCTTCCACTCTGTCAGTGGTTCCCCCTAGCCACACCACCCTCAGCCCCAGGCCCACGCCTCACATCGTCCAAGACGCTTTCACCCTCCAGCTGCCCTGCTCCATTTATGTTGCCGAACAGGAACCCAGTCAAAGAAAACGGGCCTCCACCAGCAGAATCTTCATCGCTGTCTGAGTCCGACATGACGGCGGAAGGGCTACCAGAACCGTCTTCGGGCAGCAGTCCAGCCCACCCTGGCCCCATGGGCCGGAAACAAAAAACGTCAGTCGCACACTAGTGACTTGCAGTGCTCCCTGACCCAACCAGAGAATACCGGAAGTTGAAAAAAACGGAAAGGACGGGCAGTCCTACGTGATCCTTTGATCGCAGGATGACTGCTTCATTCGGTGTTTATGATTGGGCTGCCCAACATCAGTCTGGATAAATGGAAGGTGGTTGGTCAAACCAACTTCAGTCCCGCCCATCAACTGCGCGGGTCCGTTCCGGTTGCTATGGTAAGAGCGGCAGATTTTTCACCAATAAGCAAGTAGAGTCCGCGTGACCTATGACCCCTGGAATCCGCGGGTCAGCGGCTTCAATACTTTGAACCCTGTTTTCCGGTTTGTGCCGTTCTCCTAAGGAACGTTGCTATGAATTCTGATAAGGGTAGGATTCCTACTTACTTATTTTGAATTTACATCTTCCCATCGTAAAATGTGAAGCTTAGTAACATAAACAACCGAAACTTCAAGATTCACAAACATTAAACATTTTCATATTTTCACGGTGTTTTTTAGCATTCATATTTGATTCCCAGCACCCAAAATAAATATTTAAAAGCCTGGATAGAAGAAAGAAACCAAGCGGGAGAAATGGCGGTGAAGGGGGAAGGGGGGGAAGAAATTGAAAGTGAGAGACAGAAAGTAAATAAGTAAATGTACAGGGCTGGGATACAGCTCACTGGCTGTATGTTCAACTCCTGTGCCCAAAAAAAAAAAAAAAAAAAAAACCTTATTTTGCTTGGTATAGAAAGGTGAGGTAGAAATATCTCTCAATTCAAGACCAGCCTAGTATACATAGTTAAGTTCCAGGCTACTCAGGGAAACCCTGTCTTAAAACACATTTTTAAAGTATTTTACATATTTGTCTAAAAATAGACATATTGAACCAGCGAGATGCCTCACTGAGTAATATATCTGCCACCAACCCAACCTGAGTCCTATCCTGAGGATATATTTTTTGTTTCACACAAAGAATTGGTGGAATTGGAGCATCTTTGTTGCCAAATCTAGGATTTATTCAGGGTTCCTACTTTGCATTTTTGTATGTTTCCTTGTACATGTTTAGTTTTTTTTTTTTTTTTTTTTTTTGGTTCTTTTTTTTTGAGGAGACCCGAACCCAGGGCCTTTATGCCTCTAGGTAAGCCGCTCTACCACTGAGAGCTAAATCCCCAGCCCCTAGTTTGTTTTTTTAAAAAGATTTATTTATCTTATGTATGTGATTACACTGTAGCTGTCTTCAGACACACAGAAGAGGGCATCAGATCCCATGACAGATGGTTGTGAGCCGCCATGTGATTGCTGGGAATTGAACTCAGGACCTCTGGAAAAGCAGTCAGTGTTCTTAACCGCTGGGCCATTTCTCCAGCTCTAGTTTGTTTGTTTCCTAGGCCTGGCCTTGAATTTTCTATTCTTTGCCTCCCAACTAACTGAAGTTATAGGTCTTTGCCACCAAGTTCAGCCCTGTGATGATATTTGATCACCCCTCTTTAGTATATACATGCGGACATTTTCTACGATTTATAGTTTTTAATTTATCTGTATATGTCTGTGCATGGGTATATGCACTGCAGTGTAATTGTTCACAGAGGCCAGAGGTGTTGACTGCCCCTAGAGTTGGAGCACAGTTGGAACTGCTTGATGTAGTGTGTACTGGGAACTGAATTCAGGTCCTCAGGAAGGGCAGTGTGTCAGATCCCCTGGAACTGGAATTACAGACAGTTGTGAGCTGCCATGTGTGTGGTGGAACTAAACCCTGTCTCAGAAACAAAATAATAATGATAATAGATTAAAACTCATACTGTGCCCCTTCCTAACACTCTTATTCAAGATTTACTTATTTTGATTTTATGCGTATGGATATGTTGTCGCATATATGGTTAGGCACTGTGTGTGTGTACCCAGGGATTTCAGAGGTCAGAGGAAGGCATTAGATCCCCTGTAACTAGAGTTATAGATAGCTGGAAGTTGGCCTATGCTGGAAAGTGAACTGAGGGCCTCTGCAAGAACAAGTGCTCTTTACCACTAAGCCAGCTCTCCAGCCCCTTTCTTTTTATTTTTGTGTTTTGTTTCTTTGCTTTTTGTAAAGAGATTTCTTTTTACATATATTTGTGTGTACGCATAGTTTGTGTGTACTAAGTGTATATAGGATGCCACTGAGGTCAGAATAAGTTGTTCGATCACATGGAACTGGAGTTACAGGTAGTAGCCCACCATGTCAGTGCTGGCTACTGATAGGAGGCCCTGTGCCAGAGGTCCTCAGCAGTAAGCATTCTTAGTCACTAACCCATCCTTCCACTCCATATTATTATTTATTTCATTTTAATCACACACACACACACACACACACACACACACACACACACACAAAACACACATACGCCACAGTATTTTTTTACCACATGTGTATTTCTGTGTGCCTTATGCATGCCTGAGGCTCTCAGAGGCAAGAAGATCCCAGGGAACTGAAGATGTTTGTGAGCCATGTGGATGCTGAGAAATGTAACCTGGGTCCTCTGGAAGAGCAGCCAGTGCTCTTAAACACTGAGCCATCTCGTCAGTCCCTTGTTTGTTTTTTGCGATGCTATGGCTAGAACACAGAGCCTATGCATACTAGAGAAGTTCTCTAACACTGAATTACAGTTTTTTAAATTTATGTTGAGGCAGGATCTCTCTAAATTGCCAGGGCTGACCTGGAGCTCCAGGGACTATCTCAGCTAACCAGGTAGCTGAATTTACACCTGGATACCCATTTGATTTTGGTTTTAATTTTGGTTTGGTATTTGAGATAGGATCTCATATAACTCAGGCTAGTCACAAACTCTTGTACCTAAGGATGACCTCGAACTTCTGATTCTCACATTCTGTTTCCTGACTGTTCAGATGTTGAGCATGAACCATGATGTCAGGTATATATGGGACTATAGATCAAAACCTGGGCCCTGTGCATGCTAGGAAAACACGCTACCAACTAAGCTACCTCCTCAGGCCCCTCACTTTTGCTTTTCAGATTTAGTTTAATTTTTAAGATTTACTTATTTATTGTATATAAATACACTGTAGCTGTCTTCAGACACACCAGAAGAGAGCATTGGATCCCATTACAGATGGTTGTGAGCCACCATGTGGTTGCTGGGAATTGAACTCAGGACCTCTGGAAGAGCAGTCAGTGTTCTTAACCGCTGGGCCATCTCTCCAGCCAGCCCTCTGCCCTATGATTAAAGGCATGCACCACCATGCCTGGTTAGGAGTTTTTTAAATTAATTTTATTTGTATTTATGTATATGTGTGTGGGCACCTGAAGAAGCTGGAAAAGGGTAATAAATCTCCTGGAACTGGAGTTACAGATGGTTGTGAAACACCTAATGTGGGTGCTAGAAATTAAACTCAGGTCCTCAACAAGAACAGTAAGTGCTCTTACCTACTGAGTTACCTCTCCAGCTCCTATGATGACCTTTACCATGCTTTCTAGTAGTTATTATACTACATTGCCTCTTGGGTAGTTCTGATGTAGGGAAAGCAGAGTCAATGAGAGGTACATAGAGGTTTGTAGTACATGGAAAGTAACTTTGAATATTATTAGTGTTACAAATGCCTATCTATTTTTAAAATGTATTTAACTTTATTCTATATATCTTAGTGTTAGGGAATTTGAGTTACAGTTGGGAAATGCCATATGGGTGCCGGGAATTGAACCTGGACCCTCTGGAAAAGCAGCAGGTGCCCTTAACCACTGAGCCATCTCTCTAGCCCAGTTCCTACATAGCTTTGTTTTGTTTTCTGAGATAAGGTCTTTCTATTATGTAATTCTGGCTGTCCTACAACCTGCCTCTGCTGGTGCTGAGATAAAATGTATGTGCTACACACCTGGCTACAATCTTATCTTAAAACATGGATTTAGAGACTGGAGATGTACTAGAACTCAGTGGTAGTACATACTTAGCATGCACTAAGGGCCCTAATTTCTATCCCTAGCACCAATAAACATGGTTTATTTGCCCATGATCTAGCTATTCTTTTCCTAATTTTGTATCCAAGAGAGTGAAAAATATATCTCTAAGGGCTGGAGAGATGGATTAGCAGTTAAGAGCACTTGCTGTTCTTACAGAGGACTGGCATTTGGTTCCCAGCACCCAAATGGTGGCTCACAACTGCCTGTAACTCCAGTTCCAGGTGATCTATCACCTCTTCTGGCCTCCATGTTCACAGGAACTGCAGGCACATGGTGCACATATATACATGCAGACAAAACACTCATAAGCACGGGATAAAATGAAAACACACACACACACACACACACACACACACACACACACACACACACACACACACACACACACACACATATATATATATATATATATATATATATATATATATATATATAAATCTCCAAGGCTGGCAGGATAATGTAATGGACATAGGCGCTTGTCATCAAGCCTGATGTACTGAGTTTGATTCCTAGGACGCACACAGTGGGAGGAGAGAACCAACTCCTACAAGTCGTCCCTCACATCCACACACAAGAAAACAGGCCCACACAAAATAAACAAAATCCATCCAAGCCTGGCTGTGGTACCTCACACCTGTAACAGTACTTAGGAGATGACACCCAGAGCTATGTGGTGAGACCTTGTCTCACAAAAGTATATAATCTGCTCAGCAGGGCGTAGCTCAGGGGTAGGACAGTTCCCTAGTCCACGTGAGACAGAGTTCATGTTCTAGTACTGTAACAATTGAGAAAACAGACTCAGCATGGTAATCTCAATACTTAAAAAACCGTGTTCACAGAAAACCTTGTGCAGAAATGGTCATATTGGTGTTTGGTTGGTTGGCTTTTCAAGACCGGTTTCTCTGTGTAGCCCTAGCTGTCTTGGATCTCATATTACTTTGTAATAAAATTGAAAACTCAAGCTGGATATGGTGGCTCACACATAAAATCCTAGAAATTGAGCTGGACAGTGAAATCTAGTCTCCAAAAATAGTAAAACCCAAAATGTCTACCATTTCAGAAGTCAGGAAGCAATTATGAGAAATCTGTACAGTGCAATATTCACCATTCAGAAGTGAGCCACTGGGTGGTGGTGACACGAGCCTTTAATCCTAGCACTCAGGAGGCAGAGACCGGGATCTGTGTTTAAGACCAGCCTGGTCTACCTGAGAGAGGGTAGAAACAAGAGGATCAGGAGTTCAAGTCTATCCTGGATTACAAAGGGAGTTCAGGGTATGCATGGGTGGCATAAGACCCTGTCTCCATGGCTCAGCAGTTATACTACTCCTCCAGAGCACCTAAATTTACAGCACCTGTGTTCAGTGGCTCACAAGTGCCTGTGACTTCACCTGTGGGGATAGATGCTTATGTGTATGTATGTATGTATACACACACACACACACACACACACACACACACACACACACACACACAAATCCCTTTTTAAAAGAAAAGACCCTGTCTTAAGACAAAGACTATATAGTGTATGATTCTATTCATATGAAATACACAAGGAAAGAAATCAGACATTGTAAATCTGTAATCCCAGCACTTGGGGAACCCTGAATCAAGAGAATCTTATATTCAAGGCCAACATGGGTTACTGGAAGACAAATCTATAAAGAAAAAACTGGGGGGGGGATGAGAGATGGCTCAGCAGCTAAGAGCCCCGACTGCTCTTCCAGAGGTCCTGAGTTCAATTCCCAGCAAGCACATGGTGGCTCACAACCATCTGTAATGGAATCTGATGCCCTCTTCTGGTGTGTCTGAAGACAGCTAGTGTACTTATATATAATAAAATGAATAAATCTTTAAAAAAGAGTTTAAAAAAAAACTGAGGTTGGGGACTCCTAGCAAGCCCAAGGCCCTGGGTTCGGTCCCAGCTCTGGAAAAAAAAAAAAACCTGAAAGTACCCACAATGGTGTGAGTCTATAATCCAGGGACTTGAAAAGTAGAGGCAGGAGGATCAAGAGTTCAAGGTCAGCTTGGCTACATAGTGAGTTTGAGACCAGGTTCAATTACATGAGACCTTGTCTCAAAAAAACACCGGGAAAAAAAGTGCACCAGAATGACATTTTGGTGACTTATCACAGCAAAATAAATGTACTAAATGACTTTAAGCTATACACTTGAAACAACACTTTTTAAAATTACATGTATGAGTGTTCCTGCCTGTGTGTGTTCAGAAGCACCAACACTTTCTGAGTGCCAGAATCAGGCCAAAGGAGATGGGGGTCTCTGGTACTGGAAAACTGAACAGATGGTTGTGTGCAGCATGTATGCAAGGATGAACTGACCTGGGTCCGGAAAACTGAGTGCCAAAGTAACTAACCATACATACAGCAACCCTGCTATAGTGAAATGCCCTATTGTTCAGGTCACATATTTGAACACTTGCTCCCCAGTGGGTGGTGCTATTTGTGGGAGTTTGGGAACCTTTAGGAGGTGGAGCCGTGCTGGATGAAGACTTTTTTTCTGGGTGCTTTGCTTATATAGTATATGTATGTGGGTTCAATTCCTAGCACCCACATGGTGGCTCAGAACTGACTTAAATTCCAGTCCCAGGGGATCAAATGCTCTAGTATGGCCTTCACGGACACACATATGTTACACACATGTACATGTGAGCAAAACACATATACACATAAATAAAAAGTGAAATGGAGAATACTGAGTGTGGAAAGGTTTAAGTGGTGATGGAAGACAGGGAGGTGGAGGAGAGAGGGGCAACCAAACCCAAGTAAGATATGAAAAATTTGTAAGAAAATGCTACTTTGCATGTGAAAAGAAAAAACATCTAAGTGCAAAATAATTTGATATACTTTTATAAATGATCGAAGTATATGTATATATTAAATGTCATAATAAAACTAGTTATGTTGTGCAATTAATTTATACTTATCTTGAGGACTGGAGAAATGGCTCAGCAGTTACAAATGCTTGCTGCTTTCCCAGAAGTCCTCTAACAGACTTAGAATGCAGAAATTTGAAGGGCTGCTGACCCTGTCTCAGCAAAGCTAGTAGTCAACTATTCTGCAAAAAGTGTCCTTCTCTGGACAGTATTGTCTGTAAATGAAATGGGCAATTTCTGCCCAGTGGCTACTTTGCCCAAAGCAACCTCACCTGGAAGTGAAGCTGCTCAAATCATCTTTGAACCAAGAAGGGGGTGCTGTTAGGACCAGACATGTCTCTAGTCAAATGATTTTTTAATAATGAAATGGCCTTAACTGTGGACTTCTAACGGCTTTGAAGACTATATAAGGTGATCTGAGCTGTTAAACCTTGACTACTCTCTGCTATTTCTAATTGAAATATCTTGAAAACACCCTTTTTTAATTAACTCAGAACCATGAGTTTACTATCAGACCCTTAACTTATGTTAATCATTCCTAACCCTGTGAGCCTCCTGAGCCTGTCCCTGTGTTTAAGGAGCCACATGACTCTGCTTTGCTCCAAGAAACCAATTCTCCGCCTCCTAGACTTATATCATTGTGTGTATGATCCATCTAAGAATCCCTAAATTAATAGTGGATTCTCGCCTTCCACGTTGGACATCATCTGTTGCGAGTGTGTAATTTTAAAACCACGCTTGCTCCTTTGCCTGGGGCGGCGCTTTCAGCTTAGCTCCAAGATAATACTCCCACCAGCCCGCGTTCCGACCTCTCCCAGTTTAGCTCTGAGATCTGCTGCCTTCGGCCTCACTTCCAATTTGCCCATTTCTCCTGGCTAGCTTTGCCAGGCTGCCAAAAACTGCCTCAGCTGCTCTCTTTCTCCTCCTGCCCACCCACCTTAGCCCCGCTGATAGTAAACGCACACACAATGGCTGGGCAAAGAATCTCCTGCCCTAATCTCATCAACTAACAGCTTGCTCCGCCAACCATCTCGCGACTCCGTCCACAGTGAAGGCTGGATGGACGCTTCTCCTTCCAAACCCTGGCGGGAAAGACGCCCTACAATCCCTCCTCTACCTCCTGAGACCCGGAAGTCCCACCTTTCCCTTTGCTCAGTAATTGGCTTCCACTATCTTTATTGACATAATCAAGAACCAATTAGGGAACCAGATTTTAGTACCAGCTTCTCATACACACAGTATAGGATTCTATTCATATGAAATACTTAAGGAAAGAAACCAGGCATGGTAACATCTGTGATCTGTAAGCTTTCCCAGAAATCCTGAGTTCTCTTTCCAGCACCCACATTAGGTAGTTCACAACGATCTGTAACTCCGCCTCTAGGGGATCCAGCACCTGTCGTCTCTGAGGGCGCGTTCGTCCACTGCATATACACTCCTACACAATTAAAAAATATTCTAAATATATACACTATTTTTAAAGATTTAGTTTATGTATGTGAGTACACTCTCGCTCTCTTCAGACACACCAGAAGAGGGCATCGGATCCCATTACAGATGGTTGTGAGCCACCTTGTGGTTGCTGGGATCATTCAGTGCTATTACCGCTTAGCCATCTCACCAGCCCCCATACACACTAAAATTTAAAGCTAGAACAATTGAGAAGCATTCAGAGAATGTAGGGAAGTCACTGAGGATGAAAAGTTAGCAAACCACCCTTATTGTTGTGATAGAATCGCGGCTCGTATCCGGACAGACCAGACCAAACCAATACAGTCCCACACGGAAGAGGTTTATTGAGAACGATGTAGACAAAAAGGGGGAAGAGGGAGAGAAGAGAGAAAAAAAGCAGGGGGGAAGAAAGAGTGTGCCTTTTATTTAAATTGTGAACTGCTCCCAGGTGAAGGTGGGAACTGAACCAAGTGTATGCTGGGAATTTATGGCCATTGCCATGGCAACAGAAGCCATGGTCCCTGTCACCTGCAGGTGGCCAGGTGACGTCACTGCTGGAGGGGAAAATTCAGTTCCTGATACCAACATAACTCCTTTTCTTATCATAAAGAGAAGGGAAGGGGAATTGATGGTGAAAGGGAATAGGGGTTGGGGGATTTAGGTGGTAGAGCACTTGCCTAGCAAGCGCAAGGCCCTGATTCGGTCCCAGCTCCGAAAAAAAAAAAAAAAAAAAAGAAAGGGGAATAGGGGTGTCATGTCCCTTAGGCTGCTTCCTGCTGTCTTGGGGCATCATCAATGTCCAGGAACAGCTGACTTTCACCATCAGGGTCCACTTGGTAAACGTTCACACCAGGCTCCTCTGAGGACAGTGGCTGGTAATCCTGTAACAGGAACTGATTAATGGTTAGAAATTTCTGTATCTGTCGCTGACGGAATGTAGAGACAAGATTAATAAGCCAGGGAGCAAATAATAATGCCAGGAAGATGACTAGGAAAGGCATTATGAAAGGGAGTATCCACTTCCATATAGGGTTTTCGAAAATCCAAGAATCGGAAGTCTCACGTTCCTTGAAATTCTGCATGTCTGATTGTAGCTCCTGAATTTTATTTCTCACTATCCCAGATCGGTTGATGTAGAAACAGCATTCTTCTTAGAGGAACAGGCAAAGACTACCTTCCTGAGGTGTCAGGACATCCACCCCCCCCACAGGTTCTGAAGCACCACAGCTGCTAAAGAATCAATCTGTTTCTGGATGGTAAGCATGGCTTCAGACCTCTTTTGAAACCTGTCGTTAAGCTCGTAAGTGAACTCATTATATTGGGTCATGAAGTAGTTATCCCTGCAATCCCAGTGCCAGCCCCTATGGCTATCCCTGTAGGGACCAAGAGTGGCACGACCTGCCCTGCCCTCTTATGCTGGGCAGCTGTCATATCTACAGCTGGGACTGTCAGGGGCTTGTTTCCCTGGATTACCTCTAGTTCAGGGAGGAGGAGCACCAACGTGCAAACTCCTGACCAGCTGGCAGGCAGACAATGATATACCTGGGTGCCACAGAGGATTGACGTGTTTTGGACTGCAGGGCATTGTGGGAGAGATGAGGTATCAAGGATTGTGGTTCTATTGCAGTCTAGGGAGCTTAGAGTTCCTACAGAATGTGTCCTAGGGTATTAAAAGAGTTTGCTGGCTGGGGGATTTAGCTCAGTGGTAGAGCCGCTTACCTAGGAAGCTTAAGGCCCTGTTGGGTCCCCAGCTCCGAAAAAAGAACCAAAAAAAAAAAAAAAAAAGAGTTTGCACACCAAAAACAGAAATAGAGGAAAGGTATGGAGTCGTAGAGACATCAGAGTCAAGGCAGCTGACAAAGCATGAGGTAAAGTTATCTGGTTGTATCACTGGAGAAGCCGTAAGTGGCAGCTGTGAGTTAGTTCCTGGGGGGACGCATAGCCAGCAATCTTTGAAGTGACCAGGTCCGGTGACGTTAAGGAGTTGGTATGCTGAGGTCAAGGTCTGGAGCAAAAGGCGAATAACAGGTTGGTGTCGTTTATGAGGGGGGATGTTAAAGAGGTGAGGACCTCAGAGGAGTGTTTGACTACCTCTCCTACCTTTCCTATCTAGAGGTTGGGCAATTGAGACATATTTTCTCTTAATGTGGATAGTACTTATTGGAGTTCCTACTTGATTTTTCCGGTAGAGCTAGTTTACCAACAACTCCTGTCTCCCACCTGGGATTCCATGGGTCTCCTATGTAGGAAAAGAGTGTCTTGCGTTGTTGATAGAAGTGATTGGTCCATGATCCTAGCATATGTATCTGACAAGACCAATATGGGCAGCCCCCATATTCATCTGGCCATTCTTTTACAATCATTTTTTGTCTGGTCAAAGAGAAAGCAAGTAAAGAGATCATAATATTTCGATGGGATAACAGATACAGGGATGCAGCAATGTGGATTGGCTCATGGCATCTGGCCATGGAGCAGTTTCTGGACCCTATTTGGAAAGACTGTTATCTGTGGGGGTTTCTTGAACCTCAAATCTCCAGATGTAAGGGCTACCCTGAATAGAAACAAGCAGCAGGGGGAGGATGAGAAGCCCATGTTTAATCCAATGGTGTTGAGCACAGCTGACAGAGTGGATTCTCACTTTCTGGGATTGGGGACAAGGTGGGTGGTCTTCTGGAGCTTAACAGAGCACAGTCCTGTTAGGGTCGATGTGTATGAAGAATGTTTAGGTGGAGGGGTGAAAGGTTTGAGGTGAGACAGGTGGAGCCCCTCGAGTTTAGCAGCTGTAGGTGTCACAAGAATTACCTTAAAAGGGCCCTGCCATTTAGGAGAGAGGGATGAGGAGGTAGACGAACCTGGTCTCCAATGTTGACAGGCAGCAGACAAGGGACAGTGTGTGGCCAAGGTAGATGGTAGTCAGCAAAGTTCCAAAGGAGAGAACGAAGGTGGCAATGCAATGGGGTGAGTATGTGGTCTGGGAGGGCAGAGCATTTAGATGAAAGAGCAGGAGTTAGGACAGGATGTATATACATGGATTCAAAGAATGAAATGAAGAAAGGCCCCTTGGGGAGAGCTCGTAGTCTGAAAAGGGCCGGAGGTAAGAGTTTTACCCAATCAAGGTGAAGTTCCTGTGACAGCTTGACAAGAGTGGTTTTTAAAGAAGTTCTTTCTACCTTAGCTGAAAATTGAGGGTGGTAGGGAATATGAAAATGCCAGGGGATGCCTAGGGCCTTAGCCAGAATTTGAGAGGTTTGGGGAGTAAATTCAGGACCATTGTCTGACTGGAGGGAGCTGGGACACAAATTGGGGATGAGCTCTCGGAGGAGGAGATCGGAGACTGTCTGAGCCCTTTTGTTAATTGTGGGAATTGCCTCTACCCACCCTGAGAAGGTGTCCACTAAGACCAGGAGGTACTTGGCACGTTTGACAGTGGGCATGTGGGTAAAGTCAAGTTGCCAATCAGTTCCTGGAAGAGAACCTATAGCATGATAGGTAAGAAAGGGGTGCTATGATACCTGGAGTTGGAGTCTGACATCTGACAGATTTTGCAAGAGGCTATGATAGGTTTTAAGAAACTTAAGTCCTGGGGTTGGGGATTTAGCTCCGGGGTAGAGTGCTTGCCTAGCAAGCGCAAGGCCCTGGGTTCGGTCCCCAGCTCCGAAAAAAGAAAAAAAAAAAAAAAAAAGAAACTTAAGTCCTCAGGAGTAGGCTGTAGGTGGGTCTTAACAAAATAAGACAACTTGGCTGTTAGGTTGAAAGAGCTGGTGAAGATAGAACAGAATTTGGTGACTGTCAGGGGGTGAAAGTAGGGTACTGGATGGCAGTGTAAGAATGTCCTGGGGAAGGTGAGACAAGTCTAGGCCCTTAAGGGCCACAGCACTAGCTCCCTCATTGACTCGGCTGTTTCCATTGGAGACAATAAAGTCATCCGTCTGGCAGGATCTGCAGTGGACAATTCCAATATCTGTGGAGAGATATGAGGCCTTTAGCATAGCCATAATTTGGTTTGCATTAGTTACTGATCCTCCTTTAGACATTAGTAATCTGTGCTCCTTCCAGATAGCGAGTGGGACAGGAGGATATGGAAATCCTATTTGGAATCTGTGTAGATATTGAGGGATCATCCCTGTGCCAATTGAAAGGCACCAGTAAGGGCTGTCAGTTCAGCCTGTTGATTGGTAGTATGAGTAGGAAGGGCCTGTGTCCCAACCACCTACCATGTCTGACACTATGGTGTAGCCAGCTTTTCTGGCTCCTTCGTGTAGAAAGGAGCTTCCATCTATATACCAGGTATATATGGTATGTGGCCTGAGGCAATGTGCTCTCCTGTATGTGTGAGGGATAGATAATAATAGTTCCTTTAAAGTTTTGGTGCAGGAGTGAGATAGGGAGTGGTTAGTATTTGATAGAGGAAGAATACTGGAAATATCGAGAGGCGGGCGTGACTGGAAGGTGAGTGTGGAGTCTTCATTAGTGCTACCTGGAGAGAAAGAACCCTGGAGGGAGGTAGAGTCTGCAATCCTTTTTAAGTTAGGAGCTGTGACAGGTTATGAGAAGAGAAGACAGTTATAGGCGACTCAGGGGTTAGGTTTTTTTTGACTCTCGAATAAGGAGTTTAGAGGCTGCTAAGGTAAAAATGCAAGGTGCTCATCCCTGGATGGTTAGATCTAGTTTATTTTGACAAATATGCTACAGGTTACAAAAGAGGTCCCAGTTGGTGACCTAGGACTCCAAGGGCAAATTCCTCTTTGTAGAGGGAAAAAGAATGAGTCAGGTCAGGGAGACATAAGGCTGGGGCCTTAAGGAGAGCCTGTTAGAACCTTTGAAAAGGCTTGGTAACAGGTTTGAGAAGAGGTTTGTGGGTGGGGCCTAACGCTGCTTCCTATAAGGGACGAGAAAAGAGGGAAAAGGAAGGAACCCAGGAACATTAAAAAAAAACAAAAAACCTAGCTCTTCCTAGGAATGATAAAATCTCTTCCTTTGTAGAAGGAACCGAAACTGAATTAGGTTCTTTCTATCTAATGTAATATAGCTTTGTGGGTTGTGGTAATTGTTAGTTCCAAATGGTAACATGAGGAGTGGACAGTTAGACTTTAGAAGGTGAGACCCTGTAGCCTCGACTGGAAACTAAATTTAGAAGCACAGAGGTGTCAGCTTTGCTAATTTTTAAAGAGGGACTACAAAGGAGAAGATCATCTACATAAAGCATGATCTTGGATTTTAGGGAGAGACAGGGAGAGTAAGTCAGAAGCCAGGGCCCGGCTAAACGGGTGTGGGCTGTCCTGGAATCTCTGAGGTAGAACAGTCCAGTTAAGTTGGGCAGAGAAGTAGGTGTCAGGATCTGTCCAGGTTAAGGCAAGTATGTCCTGTGACCAGGTGTCCAGAGGGATAGAGAAAAGTGCATCCTTGAGATCTAGGACTGAGAATGGGAATTCCCTGAGGGGATGGTGGAAAGAAGTGTGTAAGGGTTAGCCACAACAGGATGGAGGGGAACCACTGCAGAATTAATGAGCCTGAGGTCTCGAACCAGCCAATAGGTTGCATTGGGCTTCTTAACTGCTAGTATAGGGGTGTTAAAGGGGGAAGAGGTAGAGCGAAGGAGTTTTTTCCTAAGAGGTCAGAAATGATAGACTTAAGTCCCCCTAAGGCTCTGGAGAGGAGAGGGTATTGAGCTTGGAGCTGTGTGCGTGGTAGGATCCAGTAACTGGATGACAACAAGAGACGGCTGTTTAGCAACAGAGGGGTTCCGGAGTCCCAGACTTGGGGGTCAATCTGAGAAGCTGGTAAAGGAAACAACATGTTAGTGTGAGTAGGTTGACTGGCTAGAAGAAGGAGCAGAGGGGCTGCTGGCGAGCTTGGGTTAAGGCGAATGGGTGGAGCAAAGGAAATGGAGGCTCCCTTAGGCTAGAAGATCCCAATAAGGACAGGGCATGTTGCACTACCAAGAAGGAATGGGTGAGAGGTCTACCCCTAAAAATGCAACTAAGTTGGGGTTGGGGATTTAGCTCAGTGGTAGATCCCAAGCGTAAGGCCCGGGGTTCAGTCCTCAGCTCCAAAAAAAAAAAAAAAAAAAAAAAAAAAGCAACTAAGTGTCGGGATCTGGTGAGGAAGGTAAAGTTGTTCTCCTACCCCAACAACAGGAAAACAAAAGAGATGTGGGTCCCCAAAACTCCATCAGGACTGAGTAAGTGGCCCCAGTGTCCAAGAGGAAGGAGGAGATGGGCCGCCTACATACCATGATGGCTACCTGGGCTCCCTGCTAGTGATGGCAGTGGTCGGGTCCCTTCAGTCGTCCATAGCCAAGCCTAGGAGATCAGCTGGATGGATACCTGGGAGTGATGTCCCTCTGTCCTGTGCAACATGAGGGCAATCGACAGCCCAATGTCCCTCCTAATGGCACCTAGGACATGGCCCCTTTGGCTTGTGGAAGTTAGGGCAAGCCCTTGCCCAACGACTTTGTTGACCACATTTATATCAGGAGCCTGGTGGTCCCTTAGCCGTAGAAGGCCAGGAGTTCGGGGCAGTAGCTGGGGCTGGCGGAGAGCTTTAGCCAGCATATGGTATTTTTGTCTGCAAGCCTTCTCATCTCTCTCATGATATACTTTGTTTTTCTCTTTTTTTTTTTTTTTTTTTTTTGGAGCTGGGGACCAACTCAGGGCCTTGCGCTTGCTAGCAAGCGCACCACTGAGCTAAATCCCCAACCCGATATACTTTGAAGGCCACACCAAAACTTCTGCCTGTGGAGTTAAGGGCCCCCTCTCTAGCTTTCTAAGTTTGGCTTTTATTTGAGGTAGCTGTGGGAAAAGAAATAGGTCATCAAAAGTTGCTTACCTTCTGGGTTTTCAGGGTCCAGAACAGGGTATTGTAATAAAACCTTTGTGGGGCTTCCTAAAAATTGGGATGGGTTCCTGATACCAATACTTATAGACTTGGAACAGCTAAAGGCAGGGACAGAAGCCCCTGGGAAGATAGGCTAGGACTGCCTGATAATGGCTGGCATGACAGGTTTTTTTTTTTAATTTTTGGTTTTGTTTTATTTTGGGATGATACTTGTGGTGTGTCCTTAGGGTAAGATATGAATGAGAAAGGAAATGGCCACACAAAAGACTTAGGACATAGGCTTTCTAAGGGTTGATAATTCTCTATCACCAAGTCTATGGTGGTAATAGAAAAACCAGTAATTGGCCCACACTGATAGATATTTGTTTCAAAGGTATGTAGAGGGAAACATAAAGAAAAAATGCCGAGAACAGCCTATATCCGACTCTGCACCGGGAACCCCATTTTTCTGTGCTCCTGGCAATAGAACCCAGGGCTTCACACATGGTAAGCACTTCCCCTGTGAGTTCTCCTCCTTCTCAAGCTTCAGTTCTTTGCTATTTTACTGACTGCTTAAGTATTCTTAGGGTAGACACTGTAATTTCAAGAATTATTGTACCATTACCCATGGCAGTACACATCTTTAATAGTAGCTCTTGGGAGGGAGAGGCAGACATGGGTAGATCAAGGCCTGCCTGGTTTACAAAGTGAGTTCTAGGCCAGCCAAAGCTACATAGTGAGATTCTGACTCAACTGCCTTGTCCCCAAAAACCAATAAATACATAAATAAATAAATAAATAAATAAATAAATAAATAAATAAACAAACTCAGTATGTAAGTTGTGTGTGTGTGTGTGAGTGAGTGTATGTGTGTCTAACAATAATAAAGAAGAGAGCACGCAATTTTCAGGGAGAGTTGGAAGGAGCAGAGGGAGGTACTCAAGTGATGTAGATGCATGGCTCATGTATAAAATTTCCAAGAAAAAAATAATTTAAACAAAAAAGTTTATCTGGGTGTAGTAGAGCATGCTTTAACCTCAGCACTTCACAGGCAGAAACAGGTGGATCTCTCCAAGTCAGAGGCCATCCTGGATTCCAATTCAGACAAGCCAGATCTATGTAGAGACCTTGTCTCAAAAATAATAAAGTTTATGAGGCTGCAGAAATGGTTCAGCCGTTACGAACATTTATTGTTCTTGTAGAAGACTTGGGCTCCATTCCAAGTACCCACACGTTGTCTTGCAACTGTCCATAACTCCAGTGCCAGGGTATCTAATGCCTTTTTCTGACCTCCCTGGACAACAGGCATGCAAGTGGTACATATACATACATGAAATCAAAACACACATAAGAATAAAAATAAAAAATTTAAAATCAGATTTTAGAACATTTTCATGCCCATCCAAAAGTACCTATTTTTTAGTTGTTCCACATTCCTACCCCCACATGCAGGCAATTTTTATGGTTCCTATAAATGTGTCTTTCTGGATGCTTAAATTGGGTCATACATGTTAGTGAGACTGGTTCTCTTGGTCTACTTAGAGTAACTCCATCTTGATTTTGGTTTTGTTTGTTTTTGTTTTTTGAAACTGTTTCTCTGAGTAGCACTGACTTGTCTTGGAACTGGCTCTGTCCACCAGGCTGACCTTGAACTCAGAGATCCAACTGCCTCTGCCTTCAGGGTGCTGAGATTAAAGGCATGCACTGCCACACGCAGCAAATAACTCCATGTTGTAATGAGCCACCAGGTGGCCATTGCACACGCCAGATTTCAGTAAAATTGCTCACAGCTTGACAGTGCTTTCTGAATCCAGAGAAGTTGCACATAAAGACAAAAATGGAGTGCACATAAAGATAATGTTCCCAGAGTCTGGTTCAAATCTGTGGTCACTGCTGCAGCTAAAACACTAGGTGGTGGTCTAAACTCAGATTTGTTAATTCTGCTGCAGCCTTAGAGCCACAAACCACAGGAGGTTGGGAGGCAGGTTGGCAACTTTGGAAAAATGCAACTGTCCACATTTGTCCTTCCCTCTGTAAGCAACTTTCTAATAAACTTTTCTCTGGCATTGGGACTGAATGCAGGGTCTCACAATGCTAGTTAAGGACTCTATCAGTAAGTTATATTTCCAGCCCCATAGATGTACTATTGAAGATTCACTTGTATACGCCATCCTTTGATCTATTAGTGCCGTCCCAGTGCAGAGTCAGGTATCAGCTCTTCTTGGCCTTTTGACTAAAAATCAGATGTTAACTTACATCTCCCAGGGATAGTCTCCCAAGAATATATCATCTTTCATGGCTAGTTTAAGGTCCATATTACAGTATACATGAGACTTTGTCTACTTTTATTTCTTAATTACATTTCTTTGTAGGTTTTGTTTGTTTTCTTTCATTTGAGGCAGGGTCTCCTATAGCAGAGTCTAGCTTTAAACTCATGACCCTGTGAGAACCTCTCAAATGCTAGGATTACAGGCATTTGTGTCACCATACCCAGCTCAGCGTTGTATTTCTCTTCTTTTTATAAAATTAAAATTGTTTTAAAATTTGATTTACTTTATATAAGTACACTGTAGCTGTCTTCAGGCACACCAGAAGAGGGCATCAGATCCCATTACAGATAATTGTAAGCCACCATGTGGTTGCTGGGAGTTGAACTCAGGACCTCTGGAAGAGCAGTCAGTGCTCTTTTTTTTTTAAAGATTTATTTATTCATTTATTATATATAAGTACACTGTAGCTGTCTTCAGATACAACAGAAGAGGGAATCGGATCTGTTTACAGATGGTTGTGAGCCACCATGTGGTTGCTGGGAATTGAACTCAGGACCTCTGGAAGAGCAGTTGGGTGCTCTTAACCGCTGAGCCATCTCTCCAGCCCCGCAGTCAGTGCTCTTTTTTTTTTTTTTTTGGTTCTTTTTTTTTCGGAGCTGGGGACCGAACCCAGGGCCTTGCGCTTCCTAGGCAAGCGCTGTACCACTGAGCTAAATCCCCAACCCCGCAGTCAGTGCTCTTAACCACTGAGCCATCTCTCCAGCCCCTAAAATTAAAATTTTTTTTTTTGGTTCTTTTTTTCGGAGCTGGGGACCGAACGCAGGGCCTTGGGCTTCCTAGGCAAGCGCTCTACCACTGAGCTAAATCCCCAACCCCTAAAAATTAAAATTTTAATGTGTAGGTGTGCATGTGTGTGTGTGTGGGGAGTTATGAACACATAAATGTTAGAGGCTTCCGGTTCCCTGGAGCTGGAGTTACAGATGGTTGTGAGTCACCCGATGTTGAGTGTGGAGATTGAACTTGGCTTTTATCTGCAGATAACTTTATTCTTGTTTACTTAAAAATATTTAATTTGTTGTTATGTGCATGCATGCATGTCTGTGGGAGGGTATGCCATTGGTGTGTGGTGGCTGTGTGTGCCAGAAGTTATGTGAGAGAGCTGGAGTTATGAGAAGTTTGAACTGCCCGGTCTGGGTTCTGGGAAGCTCACCGACCATCTGCAAGAGCATTCACACAGTCCTAACCACTGAGCCACCTCTCCAGCCCCTTGTTTACTAATTGTCCTCAGTATGTTTATGAACCTTACACAAAGTATTGGGGAATCAATGTTTCATTCTTTTTTAGTGGCCTGGTAGTCATCAGTCATAATAGAAACTTGTTTCTGTCTCAGTTACTATAGAGCTGCTCTAAACATGTGCCTTTTTTGATGTGCGCTAGCATTTAACTTTAACAGCAGTCATTGGATAGGTATACATTTGCCCGTTTTAACATTATAAAGCTATTGTTTCACACTCTGACATGAAAAATCCCAGGGGCTCCAAATAGTCCCCGTTATTTAGTATTGCCAATGGCATTCACTTCAGCTATTCTAGTGGATACACAGTCATATGTCACTAGCACTTTTATTTGCATTACTCTGATAACTAATGGTTTAAGCACTTTCTCAGGTATAGTTATATACGTTCCTCTGTGACGTGTTCCTTTTTATGCTTTCTGTCATTTATTTTTGTTTCTTGAGATGGTCTCACTATGTAACCCAGGCTAGACTCAAACTCAATTAACTTCCTGTCTTGACTTCCTGAGTGCTTGGATTACAGACTCGAGCAACCACACCTGGCAGTCTGGTATGGTCCTGAGGGTTTTTTTTTTTTATTTTTTTTTGTTTTGTTTTGTTGTTGTTGTTGTTGTTGAATGTAATGTTGCATTGGCTAGCCTAGAGCTTGCACTGTAGATCAGGGTGGTCTCAAATTTGTGATGATTCTCTTCTTTCTGTCTCCCAAATGCTAAAATTATAAATGCATACCACCATTCTCAGCTCCTCTTTAATATGTTTATTTCATTTCTATTATCTTTGGTTTGGTTTCTACATTTTTCTTTTCTTTTTCTTTTTTTCTTTTTCTTTTTTTCTTTTTTTCTCTTCTTCTCTTTTTCTCATTTTTTTTTTATTTTTTTTTTTTTTTTTTTATTTTTAACTTTATTATTTTTTTTTTACATTTTTAATTTTATTATTTTATGTGCATGTGTATTACCTGCATGTATGTCTATGCAGCACATTCATTCAGTGAATGGGAGGCCATGAGAGGATATCAGCATCCCTGGAACTGGAGTTGTAGCCTGTTTTAACTCACCATGTAAGTTCTGGGAATTGAGTTTGGATCTCATGGAATAGCAGCCATTTGTCTTAATCACTGAGCTATCTCTCCAGCTCCCCACTTTCCACCCTGTGTCTGTGTAGAGGGAGTTAATTTCTTGTTATTTTTTTTCCTAGATAAGGTCTCACTATGCAGCCTTGGCTGGCCTAGAATTCACAGAGATCCACCTGCCTCTGTAGCCTGAGTGCTGGGATTAACGTTGTGCACAAACACACCCAGCCCTCCAAGTCCTTGTTTTGTTTGGTGGTTGTTGCTGTTTTAAAGAGGGTTACTACATAGCCCTGGCTGTCCTGGGCTAGTTTGTAGACCAGGCTAGTTTCAAACTCAGAGAACCACTTCCTCTGGTTCCCTAGTGCTGAGATTAAAGATGTGCATCACTGGGCCTGAAGAGATGGCTCAGTGGTTGAGAGCATACTCACTGCTCTTCCAGAGGTCCTGAGTTCAAATCCCAGCAACCACATGGTGGCTCACAACCATCTGTAATGGGATCTGATGCCCTCTTCTGGTGTGTCTGAGGACAGCAACAATGTACTCATGTACATGCAATAATTCTTTGAACAAATATCTTTTGGAGATGGGTCTGCCAGTGTGGCTTTAGCACCAACTGTCCTACCATTCATGTCGCTAGAACTGCAGCATATTATGCCCCAGCCACTTCCCTTTGTTCCTTCCGTTGTTGGGCTGCTTTCTGATTTTGAGTTATAGAATTCTTCTCATGTTCTGGATCCAAAGCCTTTGTTACAGACATGTGTTGTAGGTATTTTCTGTCAGTGTGCACTTACCTTTCATTTTCTTATATAAAACTAGCAGACATTTTAAACTTGAAATCTAATATTAATCTACTTATGTGTAATCGCTCTTTGCCTATATTCTTTTTTTTTCCAAGACAGGGTTTCTCCGTGTAGTCCTGGCTATCTTGAAACTTGCTCTGTAGTCCAGGCTGACCTTAAATTCAGAGATCCACCTGCCTCTGTCTCCTGAGTGCTGGGATTAAAGGCATGAGCCACCATAGCCCAGCCTACTTTTTAAAATTATTTCTTTCATTTTTTGAGATTATAATTCCATAATTTGCCCCTTCTCTTCTCTCTCTCTAAACCCTCCCATATACTCCTCCTTGCTCTCTTTAACCTCTTTTCATTGATTGTTGTTATATGCATATATGTATATACACATATATTCCTAAAATAACCTACTCAATTCACATAAAGTGACTCAAATGCATGTTTTCAGAGCTATTTGGTATTGGACAACCAGTTGGTGTGCTCTTCCCTGGAGAAGACTACTTCTCCCACTCTCAACATTCTTTAGTTGCCTGTAGTTCTTTGTTTAGGGATGAGGACGTGTGGGCTTTCCTTCATCCCTGTTACTGTGTCTTACTACTGTTGTCCTTTTTTTTTTTCTTTTTTTTTTTTTTCCTTCATTGTTTTAAGTTTTTTTTTACTTTTTCTAATGGAGTTTATTTTCTATAAGTGCTCTTTAAAAGCTGAGCCATCCCTCTAGCCCTCATGATTTGGGTATAATTTGTAAGTGGTCAGTTTGCATATAAATGCTTCCTTTGTTTAATGAAGTGGTGAGTTGGTTGTTTTGGATTTCCACATTGTTGTGGGGTATTAACCAAAGAAGACATGGGTTTAAGCTAATAGAAAGTCTTTATTAGCCAGCCGGTGACTACACTGGGTGTTCAGGATCCCAGTGTAGCAGTAAGCCTTTCTCAGGGTGACCTTTTAAACACAAAAATCATATTCTGGGTTGACATATTTCAATTAACAAGAACAGATAACCAGAAGTAGAATTATAGAAGCCAAAAAAGCAAGGGACTGATGAATTAGGGTTTTGTTTTAGTTTCGACAGGTGGTGTTGTCCACATGCTTACTTTTACAGCATGAATGGTACTTCCATCATGGAGCCAGTTGTGTTAAAGTCTGGAAATGGTGAATTGCCTATTAACTTTCATTTTGATTTTGCACTTAACTGCATTTTTTTTTCTTGGTTCTTTTTTTCGGAGCTGGGGACCGAACCCAGGGCCTTGCGCTTCCTAGGCAAGCGCTCTACCACTGAGCTAAATCCCCAACCCCTTAACTGCATTTTTTTAACTTTTTTTTTTTTCCCCCGGAGCTGGGGACCGAACCCAGGGCATTGCGGTTGCTAGGCAAGCGCTCTACCACTGAGCTAAATCCCCAACCCCTTAACTGCATTTTTAACATTACCAGGTTACCTGGGGGTATAGATAAGGGCAAAACTTTTGCCTAGGATGCACAAGGCTCAAACCTCTGATACCACAGGGGAAAGGGATGCTATCCTAAGCTTAAAGGATAGCTAATTTGTAACTGGGTTTCAGGAAATAACTTCCAGCCAGGCATGGTAGCATAAGCCTTTATCTCAGTCCTTGGAAGGCCGAGGCAGGCAGATCTGTGTGCATTAAAGGCTGTCCTGGGGCTGGGATTTAGCTCAGTGGTAGAGCGCTTACCTAGGAAGGCGCAAGGCCCTGTTCAATCCCCAGTTCAAAAAAAAAAAAAAAAAAAAAGGCTGTCCTGGGGTGTTATAGGACAGACACGTGAAGAAGAATGCAAGAGAGAGAGAGAGAGAGAGAGAGAGAGAGAGAGAGAGAGAGAGAGAGAGAGAGAGAGAAGTAATAGTGGATTTCAGTGGGACATTTAAAAGTAAAGGTGTGAAGAAGAAAAAAAAAAATAGGGGGTTGGGGATTTAGCTAAGTCCTAGAGCGCTTGCCTAGCAAGCGTAAGGCCCTGGGTTCGGGCCACAGCTCCGAAAAAAGAAAAAAAATAGGAAGAGCCCAGAAGAAATGGACATCTAGAATAGTTTAAAGGTTCTAAGGAAAGGCTGGGCACACACACCAGTGGTAGACTGCTTGCCCAGAATACAAAGAATACATTAAGAAACAGTCAGGGCTGTCTGGAGGGCTTAGTAGATAAAGGTGCTTGCTAGCAAGCCTGACCACTGCATTCTTCCACGTGGTGGAAGAAGAGAATAAACTCCCTTACAAGCGTTGTGGAGTGGGTGCATGAACACTTACACGCCACATGTATACACACGCTAAATAGGAATATAATAAAAATATAAACTTAACAAAGGTAATAGCAAAGTACCATGGCTCTTGCCTATAATCCCAGTACTCATGAGGCTGGGTAAGGAGATCAGAAGTTGAAGGCTACTCTTCGCTACATAGTGAGTGTGAAGCCCACGAGGGCTACAAGATAACTTGTGATGTGTTTACAAAAAGATAAAGAGGGGAGGATATGGGTTGGGGATTTAGCTCAGCGGCAGAGCACTTGCCCCTAGCAAAGCGCTAAGGCCCTGGGTTCGGTCCCCCAGTCGAAAAAAAAAAAAAAAAAAAAAAAAAAAAAAGAGGGAGGATATATTTCTATGGATGTGTGGTGAGCTGTGGGGGGAAGGGGTGCCTCTGCGGGCCCATGCTGAGACATCCCTCCCCCACCTTTCCAGGGACCAGCCACACAATGGTATAATATAGAATAGTTTATTCAGGGAATAGGGAGGGGAGTTAAGAGAGTATAGAGGTGGAGAAAGGCAGAGAGAGAGTAGAGAAGTAGAGGCCAGCCATGAACATGTGGAGGGGGGAGGGAATGGGGAGAGTGGGGGCAGGAAGGCAAGAGAAAGAGAACAAGAGAGCAAGAGAGAGAGGAGGGGGCAAGCAGTTTCTTTTATAGTGAGTCAGGCATACCTGGCTGTTGCCAGGTAACTGTGGGCCAGAGCATACAAGGCTGTTGCCAGGTAACTGTGGGTTGGAGCTTAGAGAGAATACTAACACCTCATCTCAAAAATCCAGAAAAAAAAAAAAAAGGAGAGAAGAAGAAAGGGAAGAAAACCTGGAAGGACAGGAAAGGAGGAATGGAGGAAAAAGGAAGAAGGGAAGAGAGGACCAGAGGGAGGGAGGAAGGAAGACAGGTATTGAAACCCATACTTGGAAACTCAGCACTTGTAAAAACAAAACGAGAAACAAATGGGACGAAGGTATCCCTTAGTAGAGTGTCTGCACAGCAGTTCCAGTCCCCAGTCACCACCTGTGCTGCTGGACACTGCTAATCTCAGTGCTCTGGAGAGAGACACAGAAGATCAGAAGTTCAAAGACATTGTTGGCCTCAGAGCAAGTTGGAGGCCAGCCTGGGACATGTGAAATGAGCTCTTGGAGAGGAAAGCAGGAAATCACTAGGAGCTTGAAGCCAGCTTGGATTATACAAGTTAGCTTCTGGCCAGCCTGGGCTACGGAGTAAGGCCCTGTCCCAAAATAAATGAATATGCCTTGAGACTCAAAACAATGTGGACTATCATTTGTGCAAGGGAAATCAAAGATTATAAACGCTTGTATATATGCATGCAATATATAATACAATCTGTGGGAAGCTGAGAACATGACTTGTTCCCTGAAAAGATAGCTGTATGATTCGGAAACAAGAGGAAAGTTTTTCTCTTCTCTCTCCAAATTCTTGGTTTAGTAAGGACTTGGCTATTTTTTTTTTTTTTTTTTTTTTTTTTTTTCGGAGCTAGGGACCGAACCCAGGGCCTTGCGGTTGCTAGGCAAGCGCTCTACCGCTGAGCCAAATCCCCAACCCCAGGACTTGGCTATTTTTTTCCTGCTCTTTCTTTTTTTTTTTTCTTTTTTCTTTTTTTTTCGGGGCTGGGGACCGAACCCAGGACCTTGCGCTTCCTAGGCAAGCGCTCTACCACTGAGCCAAATCCCCAACCCCACTGAGCCAAATCCCCAACCCCTATTTCTTTTTTTAAAAATAATTCTTCTCGGGTTGAGGATTTAGCTCAGTGGTAGAGCGCTTGCCTAGGAAGTGCAAGGCCCTGGGTTCGGTCCCCAGCTCCGGAAAAAAAAGAACCAAAAAAAAAAAAAAATTCTTCTCTCTCATTTATTACATCCTGACTTTGCAGTTTCCCCCTATTCTCCTCCCAGTCCTCCTCCTCTCCCTTCCTACTTTCCCTTCAGAATAGAGCAGGCCTCCCAGGGATATCAACTAAACACAGCATAACAAGTTACAAGATTAGTCATATCCCCTCGTATTAAGGCTGGACAAGACACCCAGTAAGAGGAAAAGGGTTCCAAGAACAGGCAAGGGTTAGAGATACCCCTACTCCCACTGTTAGTCCCATAATTACACCAAGTTACACAACCATATATACATGAAAGGGCGTAGCTCAGACTCATAGGGGCTCCCTGATTGTCGCTTCAGTCTCTGTTAGCACCTATGAGCCCTGGTTACTTGATTCTGTGGCTGCTGTGTTTTTTGGTGCCCTCCAACCTCTCTGGCTCCTGAAAGGTCATGCCGCAAACCTGCCAACCTGATTTAGATCCTTGGAACTGCACGTGGGAGAGAAAGTCTTTCAAAGTTGTATACATACCGTACACACCTCTACCCTCCTACAAAGGTTAAAACACAACAAATCCTTCCAAAGGATTCCCTGGGCTCTGCCCTGGTCTCTGCATCCATTTCCAACAGCTGCTGGATGAATGCTCTCTGATTATACTAGGCTCTGATCTATGAGTATAGCAGAGTATCATTGGAAATCACGTTACTGACTTTTATTTTCTGGTTGTATTTGGTTCTATCTTAGATCTCTGAGCTATCCAGCCTCTGGGACTTGGCCCTGCAGACAGTGTCAGGCATGGGCTTCTCCCTCTTGTGGCAACCACTCCCCTCTGTCTCAAGTCAGACCAGTCATTGGTTGGCTACTCTCACAATTTCTCAGCCAACTTTAACGCAGCACACCCACAGGGTGGGAGGTTTTGTGGCTGGGTTGTTTATTTTGATTTAAAAAAAAAACCCTACATCAGGTGTAGAGACCTGGCTTGGCAGTTAAGAGCAGTGGCTGCTCTGGCAGAAGACCCAGATTGATTTCCCATCACCACATGTGGGTTCACAGCCACAGACTCACAAATCCACAAGCACAAACTCCAGTTTCAGGAGAGTCCGTGCCTTCTTTTTTAAAGATTTATCTATTACACATGTACACTCTTGCTGTCTCAGACACAGCAGAAGACGATGTCAGATCTCATTACACATGGTTTTGAGCTAGGACTTGAACTCAGGACCTCTGGAAGAACAGTCAGTGCTCTCAACTGAGCCATCTCTCCAGTCCTGAACCAGTGCCTTCTGACCTTTGCAGGCACGAGACGCACACATGGTGAACACACACACATGCAGGCAAACCACTCATATGAGTAAAATTATTTTTAATATAAAAATATTTCAGCTGGGTTGTGATGGTGTACACCTTTACTCGCAGCACGTGGGAGAGGCAGGCAGAACTCTGTGAGTTTGAGGCCAGCCATGGCTTCATAGTGAAACCCTATGTTAAAAAACTATTTTAAAAAACCCACATAAAGGGCTGGAGAGATGGCTCAGTGGTTAAGAGCACTGACTGCTCTCCCAGAGGTCCTGAGTTCAAATCCTAGCAACCACATGGTGGCTCACAACCATCTGTAATGAGATCTGATGTCCTCTTCTGATGTATCTGAAGACAGCTACAGTGTACTCATATACATTAAATAAATCTTTAAAAAAAAAAAAAGCCCACAAAAATAAAAGGATTTTGCAGGGGCTGGAGATCTGGTGCCCTCTTCTGGCCTGCAGATGTACATGCAGGCAGAATGCTTTATACATAATAAATAAATCTTTAAAAAAAACATGTATTCTATCATTGCCTAGCTTTTTTTTCTTTACTATTTATTTTATGTATGTGGGTACACTGTCCCTGTCTTCAGACTCACCAAAGAAGGCATCAGATCTCATTACAGATGGTTGTGAGCCACCATGTGGTTGCTGGGGATTGAACTCAGGACCTCTGGAAGAGCAGTCAGTGCTCTTAACCACTGAGCCATCTCTCAGCCCCTCTTTTAAAAAAAAAAAATTTATTTATGTATTATATACACTGTCAATGTCTTCAGACACACCAGAAGAGGGCATCAGGTCCCATTACAGATGGTTTCTGGAGATTGAACTCAGGACCTCTGGAAGACTTGATGTCAGTGCTCTTATCCAGTGAATTATCTCAGCCCCCATTCTTAATTAACAAAACTAGCCATTTTTTAGCTCATTTAATATTATTTTATGGAAGGTTATCTTCACTTTACAAATGAACACAATGACTATTATGGAAGATTAAGTATCTCAAAGCCACCAAGGCAAGAACACTTAAATCAAAAAGTCTATAGCTATTTAAGAGACACTGCAACTAACTTTCATAGGTATTTCTATAATCCAAGGCACACAAATTTAACTGGCCTCATTCCCACACATAAAATGATACTATGTATGCTGTAAAGTTGTTATTCAAAGCTAATGGATGAATGATGACACATGAAGAATACTGGATTGTTCCAATGTTAGTTATTAGTGTTAATTCTGGTTCACTGTAGCTTGGAAGTTTGACTAAAGCGGGGACTACTGGGCTTCAGAGCATTTGCCTAGCATGCACAAAGGCTTTGACATATCACTGATAAACTGACCTAATTAAATGTACTAAGCTGGATGTGGGAGCATAGAACTGGGGACTTGGCTATTTAAGAGGCTGAGGCAGAAGTCAGAACTCTTGAGTCCTAGAGTTCAGAACCAGACTGGTCACATAATGAGAATCCATCTGAAAATAAATCATGAATAATAAAGGGGCTAGAGTGATAGATGGATCAGTGTAAAATATAAAACTTTACCAGAGGACCCAAGCTTAGATCCCAGCACCCATATCAGACAGACTATTACTCCGCTTCCAGACCATCTGACACCCTCTTCCTGCCTCTATAGACACCCATCTACATATGGTATACACACAGCAGACAGATACATTCACATAAGCACAAACACACACAAATAAAAATAAATCTGAAAAAAGAAGCCATTAAAGAAATAATAAAAATAAAAACTGTAATTCACCAGTAATATTAAAGAACTCAATAATCTGGCCCTTATCAGCTCCACTGCTGGCTATAATAACAATGTGTGCAAATACAGGTATAGTGTCCCCTATCCACACTGCTCAGAACAGCAACATTCCAGGCTTCGGAGGTTTCTGTATAAAGTAACAGTTATATACAATTCACCTGCTGAAAACCTCTAAACTAAAATTCTCAAGCCAGAAATTATAACTTTTTTGAGTGCCAACATAAAAGTTCTAGATCCTGGATTTGAGATTTCTAGGTGTTCCGCCTGTGTTTACAATTGCTTGGTTTATCTGACAGCACATAACAAAAAGTCTATGTTATCTGTAGATCACACAATGTATCCTTTATGACTCTGGCTTTGTAGCTAGGTAAAACTTTTCCATTATAATAATTCAAAAGTACTAAATTTTGTTTTGGTTCTAGGGGTTACACTGCAGGTATATTTCATAGTAAGCAAGGCTAAAACTCACAGCTAACCCTTCTTCCAGTTTTGTGTTTGGTTTCTTTTGTGTGTATAAGTGATCTGCATGCATACATATCTGTGCACCACGTGCATGACTAGTATTTGTCAGCGCCTGCACCGCCAGTGTGTGAAATCGGGCGTAGGTCTGTGGGATTGAAAGAAAACACGTACACGGATCACCCGTTTTCAGAGAGTGTCACCAAGGCTTCACTGAGATCTCCTTATATACCAGAGGCAAAAGCCGTGGAAAACAACAAGGCAGGTGAAAATCCCCATCCAGGAAAACAGGAAAAGTCTGTGTGGTGGAAAGCTTCAGGCCCAATCAGGGACATAAACAACAACAACAACAAACTAGAAGGCTGGTGGGGAGGAAGGTGCCATGGAAAATCCTCTCCTACCATCGAGTTCAACCTAAGGGCTTGTTAGCAATATATATATATATATATATATATATATATATATATATATATATATATATATATAATCTTAGCCTAGCAATTTTCTGGCTTTTTGTATAACTGTTTTTTTTTTTTGGTTCTTTTTTTTGGACTGGGGACGAACCCGGGGCCTTGTGCTTCCTAGGCAAGTGCTCTACCACTGGGCTAAATCCCCAACTGTATAACTGTTAATAAATGATTATTATGCCATATATAGGGACATACACCTCTGATGGTGAGATTCTGGCAGTGGAAGCAGGTAGATCACCTATTTGAGGCAAGCCTTACTTAAAGTAGGACAAACATCAAGACTAAGAATGGCCTCCATTCTCAGCAGTACATGAACTAGGGCATGGTAGCATACACATTCTTACACTTGGGAGGTGGAGGTAGGAAAATCTTGAGTTCAAGGTCAACCTGGGTTATAAGAGAAATTGTCTCACACACAAAAAAGCTAAAATATAGCTAACAATTTACTTTTTAACTTTTTGTTTTGTTTTTAATTTTTTGTTTTGTTTTTTAAACAGTGACTTTTTTTACAATTTATTATTTTTTTTCTGAAGCTAGGGACCAAACCCAGGGCCTTGCGCTTGCTAGGCAAGCGTTCTACCACTGAGCTAAATCCCCAACCCCACAATTTATTTACGTATGTGAATACATTGTAGCTGTCTTCAGACACACCAGAAGAGGGCATCAGATCTTATTACAGATGGTTTGTGAGCCACGATGTTGGTTGCTGGGATTTGAACTCAGGACCTCTGGAAGAACAGCCAGTGCTCTAAACCACTCAGCTATCTCTCAGCCCCCCTTAAATGTTTTTTTTTTTTTGTTCTTTTTTTTTTTTTTTTTTTTTTTTTTTTTGGGGCTGGGGACCGAACCCAGGGCCTTTCGCTTCCTAGGCAAGCGCTCTACCACTGGGCCAAATCCCCAACCCCCTTTAAATGTTTTTTAATCAAAATAAATTATTTTTCCCCTTCCCTTTCTTCCTCAGGCCCTCCCGTACCCTCCTCCAACCCCTCCTACACACACACACCCCCCTCAAGTTGATAGCCTCTTTATTTTTTTTTACACCCCCATATGTACAAATATATAAATACAACATGGTTTGTTTTGTTGTTTGTGTTTATGTTGTTTAGGGTTGATCACTCGGCATTGGACAAGTAATAAGAGGCTCAACCTGGGAAAACTTGATTCTCCTCCCAACAGTCATCATTGCCTGTAGGTCTTTGTCTAGGGGTGGGACCATGTGTAATTTTCCCTTCCATGTTAACATGTCCATTGATCTTGTCATTGTTCTGGTCTTGTTTGTACAGCCATTTCTAGGAGGCGGCTGCTTCTGGCAATTCCTGGGATTCAGAAGATTGTAATCTTCTGTCCCCTTTTCTCGATGGTCCCGAGCCACAGACACAAGACTATATATACACAGATATGTATATCTGTTAGGGCTGGGCTTCCATGATCAGTTGATTTCTGTATTGTTTCCAGTTGTGGTTTTTCTGTGATTTTTTTTTTTTGTAAAATGAGGAAGCCTTTGATGGTGATGGTAGCTACACTTACCAATAGGTATAAAGATAAGATTTAGGTGTAGTAAGGTATTATGCTGTTACCACCAAAGCAGCAATAATAGATTCTTTTCTAAGGCTCATGACCTCACTAAACTCCAGAAAATTAACTAGGTTTCCCAGTTCTCACGCAATTTCCTCTGTTTTGGGCCTATGAGACCTTGTGAGTAGCACTTACTGCACTTTATATACCTTACCCTGCTGGCAATTGTCATGGGTCATAATGGTGCACCTGGACTATTTAATTTGCTTCCCTCCGTTGTTTTATATTTTCTGTCACCATGGGAAACTAGAATGCAGGAAAAGAGGCTTTCAGGTCAGATCAACTCTAATCATCTGAGTCCTGTGTCCTAAGCATCTTCAGCAACAGAGGTCACCCTCAACCTGAGAAAACAAGCAAAGGGCCACATGGATAGTCTAGTTTTGAGGTCACCTGGACTATGCCGACCAACCAGTCAAGGAAGGTTTCTCATTCCTGGTGCTAGGGATTTTGTTATCATGTCAGCTACATATATGCCAGAAAGTTGATATCAAGACTATACAAATAACTAAAAAATCAAAGAAACAAATGACCCAATTTAAAAAATGGGGTAGGGGAGGCCTAGAGAGATGGATCAGTGGTTAAGGCATTAGGTATTCTTCTAGAGAACCTGGATTCAACTCCCACAGCACCCACATGGTGGCTCCTGAACTGTCTGTAGCTCAATTCAAAATTTTTGGCACCTTTCATGAACATACTGCAGATATAACACCACTGCATAAAATAAAAAATAAATAAATCTTTAAAAAAAGACGGTAGGGATATAAACAAACTTCTCAATAGAGAAAATAAAATGGCTAAGAAATACCTCAAAAATATTCATAATCCTTAGCAATTAGAAAATGCAAATTAAAACAACATTGAGATTTTATCACAGTCAAAGTGGCTAAGGTCAGCAAAATATTGGTAATTGGAGAAAGTGGAACTGTCATTCACTGTTGGTGGAATTGCAGATTGGGCTTCCCTGGAAATTGGCATAGAGAATTCTCAAATAATTAAAAATATGTCTACTATGGCTCAGCTATACCACTCCTTGGCATCTGCCCCAAAGGACTTGACATCCTGCTCCACAATTCACTCCAGCCAAGTTCACTGCTGCTCTCTTCACAATGGTTAGGAAACAAAGAAACAACCTGCATGTCCTTCAAGTGACAGTTGATAATGAAAATGTGGTTTACATACACTATGGATACTATTCCTATGTAAAAAATGAAATGTGCAGGTAAATGGGTAAACATAGAAAGCTCATATTAAGTGACTTAACTCAGACCCAGAAGGATACATGTCACATGTTCTCTCTCATTAGGTTCTAGTTCCATACCCTCAGATGTGGTATACAGCATTAGAGTAATGACGAAACCAACAGAGCATAAAGGGACCCCGTGAGGGTGTGTGTGGGGCTTGAGAAGAGCATAAAGAAGACACAGCTGATATGGAGTAAGGGTGACAGAGGAGGGACTACAACACAGAGGGATGGAAGGTGATGGACAGACAACACCAAAGCTGTTGCTAAAGCCTCAAAAACATGCAGCTTTATACTTCCTATAATTATAAGCGATACATGAAATACACTCATATACACATGTATATAAAGAAAGGAGAGAGAGACAGAAATCCTTGCTTTGCTTTTTCAGATGATTTGTGTGTATAGCCTTGGCTGTCCTGGAACTCACTCTGTAAACCAGGCCAAGCTCAAACTCAGAGATCTGTTACCTCTGCCTCCTGAGTCCTGAGACTAAAGGCATTTGCCACCACACCCGTTGTGTCTATATCCTAGGGAGTTAGGCCACTTGGGATTGACGATGTGGTAAGGTCTGTGAATCACTAAAAACGATAGACTCAAACAGTAAGCAAAAGCAAGAGCATTTCTTCCTGTATGCAGGGGCCCAATTCCACCAGGATGGAAAAGACCACAACTAAGATTCATAGACTCAGTTTGAAAGCCAAAAAGAGGACATTAGGGAGGGTAAAGTGATCTATGTTTAGATTAAATGGTTCTGTCTCTATGATTCAGATTATTTATTCTTGCTTCATGCCAAGGAGAAGTACCTCTTCACCTCTTGGCAGCAAGTCTGGCTTTATCCTTTACAAGCTGAGGAGGTCCCCCGCTAAATCTGTGGTTGTTCAGTTCTGGCCCCTGTTCTAGGGAAGTAGAAACTCAGGCCTGGTCTCTCCTAAACTGCTAGTTTACTGCCTGTCTTCGAGTCAGCCAGGCTCAGGCCTTTCAAATCTCCTCACTTAAAAGCATTTTTTTAAAAATGTTATAGCTGGAAAAAGATGACTCAGTCATTAAAAAGAACACTGGCTACTCTTCCGGAAGATCTGGGTTCAGTTCCCAGCACCTACATGACAACTCCACAACTGTCTGTAACTCCCCAGTTGTAGAGAATCTAGCATGCCAAGCCCAGCCCACCTCAGACATACAGGCAGGCCAAACATCAAAACACATTTTTAAATGAATTAAAAAAGATGTATTTCATTATTCTTAATTATGTGTGTGGGTATATGCACATGGTACTGGTGTTTGTAGATGACAGAGGTACCAGGTCTCCATGGAACTGGAGTTACAGATATACTCTTAACAATTATATACAGTATATATCTAACAGTAAAACCATCTCTTCAGCTTTAAGAATTTAATTTTATAAATCTAGAGTCAAAACCTCTAAACACTAGGTGGTTGTTGCTGGGGCTTTCATCTCAGCACTTGAAGGCAGAGGCAGATGCATCTCTGTGAGTTCAAGGCCAGCCTGGTCTACAGAGTGAATTCCAGGACAACTAGGACTGTTAGACAGAAAGCCTGTCTCAAAAAAAAAAAAAAAAAGCCAACCAAGACTGGAGAGATGGCTCAGTGGTTAACAGCACTGACTGCTCTTCCAGAGGTCCTGAGTTCAAATCCCAGCAACCACATGGTGGCTCACACCATCTGTAATGGGATCGATGCACTCTTCTAGTGTGTGTCTGAACACAGCTACAGTGTACTATATATATAATAAATAAATAAGTCCTTAAAAATTAAAAATGTCAGGAACAAAACACACAAAGACATAGACTGCAGAAGTGGTTTATACCAGTCACTAATAGATGTCTGTAACGTTAAATAAACAAAACCCATTAATGCCCTGAGGCAGGGCTTTCTAGAACTGCCTCTTATAATGGAACACTTCCAGTGTCCTAACACCCAGATTTCAAAAACAACAGCAACAAAAACGTAAATAAAATTGACTTGGTCACAGAGAGAAGATATGGCAGAATCTATATCAGAGGCGGCCAGTCATTGAGATTACAGTAAAACCTATCAAATCAGCTATCTTTTAATGTGTTCCGTGAGCAGAAAGAAGCAATGGTCATCAGCCATTGCTGATCGCTGGTCTTGGCTCCATAATCCTAGTACTATGCAAGAGCTCAGGGCGGAGACCAGCCACACAGTCAGAGGTGGTGGAGAAAGAAAAAAAAGTGACAAGGCCATGGTTATGCAGGTCTGTAAGGCGAGCCTCGGGAGTACACACAGAAGGATCAGAGTCAAAACAACCTGGTTTGAGATGATCGTTTAGGGCCCCACCTGGAATACCACAGAAAACAGACATGAATGAGCACCTCTATAGAATCCTTGAGTTTCAGCTGAGGTGCTGCAAACATCTGGCACTGAAAATCCACTTTAATATGACAGTGAATCAGTGAAGCATGGAAATAGTTGTATTTAGAATAATCTAGAAGAGTCAGGGATGGGACAGGAGGAGAAATTAATCTCCTATAATGTGTTTGTGTAAGGTGTGCTAAGAATCAGAACCCAGGGCTTTGTACATGCTAGGCAACTCTCCTAGCTTATTTTCTTTCTTTGTTTCTCTTTCTAGGCAAGATGTCCTTTGGCCCAGGTTGGCTTCAAATACCATTATGTAGTAAAGATGACCTTGAATTTTGTTCCTCTTTCTCCTGCTCCCAGCTGGGATTATAGGTGTGCACCTATCCAATGTATGGGGCAGATGGGGATGGAAGCAGGGCTTTGTGTATGCTAGGCAAGCACTCTACCAACAAGTCCATTTTTTAAATTTTCTGAGACATCATCTCACTATATAGCTCTGGATGGCTTTGAACTCACAGACATCTGTCTGTCTCTGCATCCCAACAGTGTTGGGATTGAAGGTGTATACCACTATGCCTAGCAACTCTTGTTTTCTTCTTTTTCTTCTGTGGAGGCCAGAAGAGGGTACTGGATCCCCTGGACCTGGAATTACAGATGGTTATGCGCTACCATGTGGATAAGTCCTGGGAACTAAATCTGAGTCCTTTACAAGAGGAATTCCTTCAAAAGAGTTGGTTCTTTTTTTTAAAAGATTTATTCATTTATTATATATAAGTACACTGTAGCTGTCCTTAGACACACCAGAAGAGGGCATCGGATCTCTTTATAGATGGTTGTGAGCCACCATGTGGTTGCTGGGGATTGAACTCAGGACCTCTGGAAGAGCAGCCAGTGCTCTTAACCACTGAGCCATCTCTCCAGCCCTCTTTTAGACAGCTCTCATCTTTTTTTATTTTTGATATTTATTTATTTATTTATTAAGATTAATTTATTTATTACATATAAGTACACTGTAGCTGTCTTCAGACACACCAGAGGGCATCAGATCTTATTAATGATGGTTTATGAGCCTGCCACGTGGTTGCTGGGATTTGAACTCAGGACCTCTGGAAGAGCAGTCCCAGTGCACCTAACCTCTGCCATCCAGCCCTACCCTTGTTTTCTTAAGACAGTCTCACTGTGTAGCTCTTATTGTCCCTGAACTTGCTATCTACTCTGGCTTATTTTAAACTCTTCTTTATTCTAAGTGAATTACTGCAACATGTTTTCAAAGAAATTTTTGAACAGTATTTAATACTTTTAAGATTTTTCAACAGGATGTGGGGGCAAAATGCTGTCTCAAAAAAAAAAAAAAAAAGATTTTCTAATAAAGGTATTTTTTCTCAGGCCTGTTTAATTCCTACCTTATTGTCATTCTCTGTTCTAGGGCTGCACTTTGGCAAGCTGACCTGCCAGAGGATAGGCATTCAACCATCTGAACTTCAGACTGTTTGGCAGAGAGAGAAAACAGTGGCAGAAGCCTGGCAAGGCAGAGGAAGGGAAAAAGCAGGTGTTCCTCTCTCTCTCTCACTGTTTACTTCTCCCCCTCTCCAGCTGCAACAAGGAATTGCTCTGTGGTGCCAGCTCTTTCATTTAATTTCTTAGCTTGATTCGCAGTTCCTGTTGGAGCTGCTCAGTGCCGGACACTAGATCCTTCTAAATTTTTCTCTGTGGTTCCCTATTTTCTAGGTTGAAATCTGAGTGCTATTTCTAGTACCATGCCAGAAACTTCCTAGACATTATTTCTTTTTAAGTAGATTGTATTGCCCATATTTTAAAGAAGTTACTGTGTGTGTGTGTGTGTGTGTGTGTGTGTGTGTGTGTGTGTGTGTGTCAAAGGACAGCTCACAGGAGTCAGTTCACTCTTTCAACCATGTGGGAAGCACTCACATTCAGCCCGTTAGGCTTGGCAGTAAGTGAAGGTTACCTGTTAAGTCCTCTCACCAACCCAGTGCCCATATTTTATAAAACAAAATGCTGAGATTGATGTTAAATCACTAGCCAGGTGCTGTGGCATATGCCAGCAATCCCGACTGCATGGGAGAGTGAAGCAGAGGGGTGAAGGGTCAGTCAGCTTAGGCAACATGATAGACAGACCCTCCATCCAGAAGCCAGAGTTAAATACTCACCCAAGCTAACAGAACAAGAACTTAGTTTATCAAACCTAAGACGAATCAGACAAGAAGGCACATGCTATAAATTCACATAATGGTTCAAATCATCCCATCACTCCAATTCAGCCAATTCCTCTTCTGACCTCTAAGGGCATCAAGGGCATATGTAGTGCCCACACATAGGCAAACATTACACATAAGAAATAAAATGAATAAATCTAATTTAAAAATTGAAAATAAATAAATCTCTTTCTTTGAGACAGGGTCACTGTGTGCTCAGGCTGTCATAGAACTCACTTTAACTAGAACAGGGGTTGGCCTCCCACAGAAGATCTGAATAAATCTTTGTGGGAGGGCTGTGTGTGATGTCTCCCTAGTTGAAATAACACTGTGGGTCAGGTGGTAGTGCACACCTTTAATCCTGGCACTCAGGAGGCAGACTTACGAGCAGCTTTCTGTAGGTACAAGGACACGTTGTAACACTAGAAAATTCTGTCTTCAAAAACAAACACCTGTAACCTCCGCGTTGGAGAATGAAGACAGGAGAATCACTTGTTGCTTGTTGGTAACTAGTCTAACTCGAGGTTTAGTGACAAAGCTTGTTTCAAGGGAATACGTGAAGCACTGTAGAACAGTGTTAACCAGGGTTAACCAGCGGACAACCAATGGTATCTGCACAAACAGCAACCGTTTTTAAAATAAAACACACACACAAATGATGAAAAGGGAGGAGGAGGAAAGGAAGAGGAAAGAAGGAGGAGGAGGAGAGGTCAACAGGACCATTAAACTGGTGCTGCTTTTGCTTGAAATTTGAGCTAATCCTGAGGCCCTTGTTTATATGAGAAAATCGACTCCTCGAGGTTGTCTTTTGACTTTCCTTCATACACTGTGACAGACATGTACTGCTCTACTCATACACACACACACACACACACACACACACACACGAGGGGGGCAGGTCAGTGTTGGGGTTGAGGAGTTGCGACACAAACCATCCATGCACACACTGATCCCAGTCAACCAATCAGGCAGGGATGGTTTAATGGCACACACCTAAGACAGACAAATGGATGGCACATGCTCAGGGCTGAGGGCTGCACTGGACATTTTCTGGGGCAGCTTAGAAGGCTGAGAATCCACCAATGAGCTCATATGCAGGTGCTGGAACTGCTGCTGGTGCTGCTGGCCCTGACAAGCCATTTTAGACAAAACAGTTCATACCAGCTTTTAATTTGATTTAACCTACCTGAAGTGTATGGTTGTGAAATTTCTTAAGCATAACAAACCTGGGGCTGGAAAATGATGGCTCAGTGGTTGAGCACTGACTGCTCTTCAGAGGTCCTGATTCAATTCTCAGCAACTTCTACCACGGTGGCTCCTGACCATCTGTAATGAGATCTGATGCCTCTTCTGATGTATCTGAAGACAGCAACAATGTACTCCTATAACTAAAATAAATAAATATATAGATAAATATTTAAAAAGATTAACAAACCCCATAACATACAGAACATAACAGGGTATGTGGACAGTATGACCCTGCTCTTAGTCAAGTTATTTTTCTGTGTCAATGACTAGCAGGCATATTACAGCAACGATATGAAATTGCTGGCTGGTATGGAACAAAATTGCTACAGCTGTGTTAGGTGGGGGTAGGCCTCAACATAGATAGATAGGTAGATAGACAGACAGACAGACAGATGTATGTAAACACAAGAACTGGCTGGAGAGTGGCTCACCTGTAAGGAGCACTGGCTGCTCTTCAGAGGACCTTGGTTTGATTCCCAGTACCCATATGTTTGCTCACAACCATCTGCATCTCCAGTCTCAGGGGATCTGACATCCTCTTCTTCCTGCTTCAACAGGCATGTCCACACAGACTGCATACAGGCAAAACGCCTAAAGACATAAAAATAAAATAAAAATAATTAAAGCAACTTCGACCCCCAAGTACAATAATAAGCAAAAATCAACTGCAGGCCAGATCAGTAGCTGAGCTGTCTAGAGATCTCTGGAAACTCAGCTCTTCAAAAGTTTTTTCTAATAGTTTCTGATTTTTTCAGAAGAAAATCCATGGAGAAACAAACACAGCTCTTTTAGAATGTTTTTCTAACTATCAGAAAGCTGTTTGAAAACAAACACAGATCTTTTTTGAATGTTTTTCTGGCTTTCCCTGATTTTTATTCGGAAAAACCCAGAATTTTAGAATTTTTCTAACAGGATTTCGACTTGGTTGGAATATCCAAAATTTATTATGGCAACCTTTCTGGCTTTACCGAAAACCCATGTGCTATCAGGGCTTTTAGAATTTTACTACCAGAGAGATGTCTCTGGCAGAAAGCTAGCTGTCTCAACCAGAACTTTGTAGAATAGCAATAAAAGCTGTCTCAAACAGACTCTCAGAGCCTAGAGCTATCTATGAGAGGAGGCTACTAGGGAGCCATGTCTAGTGGAACATATAGGCCCCCAGCTTGGACTCTGGTGGACTTCAATTTCATTTGTTTCCACCTCTCTCAAACACCTTCCCTCAGAACAGAGAGGCCGGTCCTTGGCAGTATGGGTCATTCTCATACTAATGTTGTTAAATAGCTGTACATGGTAGCATGGGGTTTAATCCCCTGGCACTCCAGGAAGGCAGAGGCAGACAGGTCTCTGTGCCTTCAAGAGGCAGCCTGGTTTACACAGCAAGTTCCAGACCAACCAGAGCTGCACAGTGAGACCCTGTGTTTTTGGTCAGGGGTTCTACTGCTATAACAAAACACCATGACCAAAAAGCAAGTTGGGATAAAAGGGTTTATTAAATAACACTTCCACTGCTGTTCATTATTGAAAAGGACATCAGAACCAAGGATCCTGAAAACAGAATGATGCAGAGGGCGTGAAGGGGTGCTGCTTATTGGCTTGCTCATACTTTCTTTCTTTTCTTTTTTACATTTTTTGTATTTGTTTGTTTGTTTTTGGACAAGTTTTCCTGGAACTCACTTTGTAGACCAGGCTGGCCTCAAACTCAGAGGTCTGCCTGCCTCTGTCTCCCCAGGTGCTGGGATTAAAAGGCGAGCACCATTACCACGTAGCAAAACCCTGCTTTCTTATAAGACCAGGACCACCAACTAGGGATGGCCACCCAATGGTATGGGCCTCCCCATTGATTACTAATTGAGAAAATCACCCTTTCAGATGGATCTCCTTGGAGGCATTTCCTCAAAGAGCTCTTTCTCTACCTTGTATCAAAGTTGACAGAAAATTGTCAGTATACCTATCTAGAAAACATATTGTTATAAAACCCCACCTAATATTAATACAAAAAAGAACTCAAGTAGATAACATAATAAAATAATAAAAAGCAAAAAATATTCAAGACTCACTGCAAAGCTTCAGTAATGAGAACTGTGGTCCTGTTGCTGGGATGCAGCTCAGTAACAAGTGTTTTATATGTGAAAAATGCATGCTACAAAAGCACTCCATCACTGTGCTACACTCTCGGGCCGGCCTCTTAGCCATTTTGAAATGTACAGCACATTATTGTTTACTATATTCAACACGCAATATAATCCATCTCAAAGAAAATTAAACGCATTCACTGTAATTGGGGCTTCAGACCTTTGCCTATCATCTCCCCATTTTCTCTACGCCTCTCAGCACCCACTTATCACCATTCCGCTCTCTGCCTCATCGCATTTAACTATAATTGAGAAAATACAGTAATTGCAGCCTCCTCCACAATAGCCAAATCGTGAAACTCAGCCTCGGCCTACCTTGCTGAGATGAATGAATAAAAGGGAAAGGGTAATATGTTTTGCTGAAATGAAACCCTATTTAGGTTTGAAAAAAACGTTGGGGACAGTGAAATGGTTCAATTGAAAAATGTATCTGCTGACAAATCAGACAACTCAAGGTTCATCCATTGGACCCACATGCTTCCAGGAAAGTGAGAACCAACTTCTGCAAAATTGTCCTCTGACCTTCACATGCATGCTACCCACCTATAAAATACATATAATAAAAAATTAAATTTTTGTCATTTAGAACAACAAAATTGGAATTGGGAGCGTGAATCAACCTATGCCAGAAACATGCTGAATAAGTCAGATATAAAGGACAAGTGGGGTGGATTCCACTTAGAATAGGCAAGAAATCTTAGAGAGGAAGCAGTACTTCATAGCATTGACCGGTACTTTCTAAAACAGTACACTGCCTGAGAAAAACACTGTCTTAACAAAAGAGAAATTTCAGATGTGTGTGGCACATTTTAATCCTAGTACTCAGAAGGTAGATATAGGTGGATCTCTGGGTGGGGCAGACAGAGACAGAGGGGAGGAGGGGGGGGAGGGGGGGGGGGGGGGGAGGGAGATGGAGATTTGGGGAACCTTTCCACACATATGATAAAAGTCATCCTCAGAATTTTCCTAAGGATTTTTTTAGTAAACAATATGTTTAAGCATCAAGAAGAAACAAAACTGGACAGAGGCCATAAATGGCATATATACAGGAATGAAATATACATGGCTCTTTTCTCAGACAGGACTGCTGTACTATGTTGCTCTGGCTGTCCTAGAACTCACCATGTAGACCAGGCTGGCCTTGGTTCACAGAGAACTTGTCCTGCCTCCTGAGTACTAGAATGAAAGGTGTATGCCACAGAGCCAGTTTCTCTGCTGACCTAGAAGTCACTATGTAGACCAAGCAGACCTCAAAACTCATGAAATCAATCTACCTCTACTTTTGCAACTGCTGGGATTAAAATATGTATACAGGGTTCAAGTTTAGCTCAGCGTGTAAGCGCCCACTGTGGCGTAAAGCCTAGTTGATCCTCAGCTTGGAAAAAAAAAAAAATGTATACCATATCTGGCATATGGGATTTTTAACTAGGTGAAATGCAGGGGAGCAGAGAAGCCAGTACTTTAAGTCCTGAGTGGATGTGCTGGCCATATCAAGAGTTCTAGCCTCAGATGGTCAAGCCTTCCTCCTAGATGAGCTCTGCAGGAATGCAAAGCCTACCTCTTGCTTGATTGCAAATGTTGATATTATGTGCAAAGTGCCCACTGAAGCTCTCTCCTTGATATTTATGGTCTGAAGGCTGCTCCCTAACTTAAAATAGTTACAACCTGGCTCCTGGCCAGCTATAAACAGACTGCTTCCCTGTTCAACTGTGTTATGGTTTGTATATGCTTGGCCCAGGAAATTGGCACTAATAGAAGTTGTGGCTCTGTTGGGTAGGTGTATCACTGTGAGTTCTTCATATCAGACCTCATCCTAACTGCCTGGAAGTCAGTATTCTGCTAGCAGCCTTCAGATGAACATGTAGAACTATAAACCTACAATTGCATACCTGCTACATTATACCCATGTTCCTGTCTTGATGATAATGGACTGGCTTCTGAACCTGTAAGCCGAACTCAATTAAATGTTATTTCTTATAGAGTTGCCTTGGTCTTGGTGCTGGAGTCCACAGCAGTACAACCCTAACCTAGGACAAATGTATATTTAAAATCTCTGAGCTTCTGCAACAGCAAGCTTCTCATTAGAGAAGCCCTGTCCCTCGATCCCAGCACCATGCACCTGTGTATCCTTCCCTCATTCTCTTCTAACCCCTGTTAGGGTAATCCTGGGAGCCGTGAAGGATGGGACAGCGAATACAAACAAACAAACAAACAAACAAACCCAAACAAACTGGTTTTACTAGCCATCTAAGATTATAGATTAGGTAAATACAAATGACACTAATTTTATTATAATGGTGATATCAGAGAACATCTCAGCTTTTTACCCTCCCTCCAAGGCTCAGGGATCATTGAGGAAGAAGAAGCCAGAAAAGACACAGCAAGAGTCAAAGTGAGGGATACATACAAAAAAAACATACAAAACACAGAGGAAACATTTTCATTTGCACATATGAACTCAGTGATTATGACAAAAAAGCCCAAGACTTTCAAAGGCTCAGACAACAAAGTCCCAAAGTGGGGGTTGCCACTGTGGGAATGAGTCCCAACCTACTGAGGAGCTATTAGGGTTATAGCTGCTGGCAAGGAGAATCTGTTTATTTACAAAGTCTGGGGGATTTAGGATTTAGCTCGTGATGGGCGGCTTTGCCTAACAGGCTGACAAGGCCCTGGGTTGGGTCCCCAGCTCCGAAAAAAAAAAAAAAAAAAGTCTGGGGCTGGAGATGGTTCTGATGTTAAGAGCACTATTTCCTCTTTCAGGGAGTTTCTAGTTCAATTCCAACAACCACATGGTGACTCCACAAACATCTATGGGATCTGATGCCCTCTTGTGGTGTGTCTGAAGACCCTGCAATGTGTCACATTAAAATAAATAATATTAAAAAAAAAAAGTCTGACCTGGAAGTCCTCCAGGGCAGGCTACCAACCAAAATGTTTGGGAAACACAAATTTGGACTACTACTAGGTGGGTAGAGGTAGGAGCCATCTGGGAGGGGTTGCAGGAGAAGGTGAATAGGATCAAAATACATTGTTTGAAATTCTCCAAAGAAAATTTATAAATATTCTAAATAAACATCAAATAACCTTCTTTATTTATCAGACTTACCCTTCTGTTGTTTGTCCAGCTGTGTATAAGTTTTGGAAAGGCAAATGTCAAAAACATTTTTTGATCGTATGGCATCCTGTTAGTCTCTCAGCCACCCTGATCTGTAGATTTCAGGACAGCCAAGGCCCATAGAAACCCTGCTTCAAACAAAACAAAAGCATTACAAAGTTGGTAGTGAAAAGAAAAACCCACTTCAATGGCACAACAGTAAAAGAATTTCTTGGTTCAATTTCCATTACGAGACTTCGGAAAGAGCAGGTGTCGTATTGTTAGCTTTGAGATTCCACTGAATAACGACCTATCAAAGGACCTTAATTTCCTTTACCAGCCTTCAAGTATGCCTCTTCATTTAAAATTAGTTCAATTGTCATTCTGTGGCGAATGAAGTATTTAGAAAACATGCAATGCTGTCCATGTAGACTGGCTAGCTTGCTTTTGCACCTCACCCAGACAGAAACAGCTTCGCAAGCTTCTACCACAGTCCTAAATCAACCAAAGTCCCTCGTCAACACCCACTTTTACTGTTTTAGGTCTTTGTGCGTTCTAAACAATCCCTGTGAACGAGGAAAAATGGTGTCACTGCAAACCCAGCCTGCAGTTACTAGACAATGTACAGGCTTACATGCATGATTGGGTTCCTTCCCATGATACAGCACCCAAGCTGGTGAAATCATTTCTGCCTCTCCACCTCCAATATTATGTACTGATGAAATGAGGAAGATGTGACATGAACTGGCCAGGAACAATAGCAGCTACTAAATGATATCCAGCAGTTTCCTCTAGGAGTTTATCCTGCAGTATGCTGTCACGTATTAAATAAATAAAGTATTCAAGGGATTTACATGGCGAAACACAAAAAAAAAATGTTGGGGACATACGTTAAATTATGGCCTAACCATACAGAAGAAAAAAGGCACTATAATGTATATTGGTATGATCTGTCTTAGAGATGTATTAAATTGAAAAGAATGGATTAATACTGTAATACCTTTAATGGAAAAAAGCAGAAAAATATTGATACAAACATGCATGCCAGTAGGCATGGTGGCTTTAACCATAATCCCAGCACTTGGGAAGGAAGATTCACCTCAGTTTGGGAACATAGTGAGTTCAAGCCATCAGGCTAACAGTGAGACCCCTTTCAAACCAACAACAAGACCATTAGCAATAATGGTTTGTCTCTGGAGAAAATTAAGGACACTGAAGTAATTAACTCTTGACTTTAAAAAAGTGTGGGTGTGGGACTGGAGAGATGACTCAGCGGTTAAGAGCACTGACTGCTCTTCCAGAGTCCTGAGTTCAATTCCCAGCAAACCACCATGGTGACTCCCCAACCATCTGTAATGGGATCAAACATGCCTCTTTTCCTGGTGCATCTGAAGACAACGAAAACTTACCTCATATTAAATAAATACATCTTTAAACCAACAAAACTTTATTATTATGTTATTCGTAATATGTGCAATACTTCCTGTCAGTGTTCAGTACTGGATCCTCTGAAACCCAGGCGTTCCAGGTGTTTGTGGAACTATACAACAGGGATGATGGGAGTTAAACTCTTCCTCTGGAAGAACAGGTAAAATGCTTTTAAAGTACCAAGCCATCTCTCCAGTTTTCATATTTAACTTTTATTCTATATCCTTTTATAATACCTGACTTTTATTTTTTAAAGATTTGTTTTATTTTACCTTGTATGTAAAGCACACATTGGCTGTCCTCAAACACACCAGAAGAGGCATCAGATCCATTACAGATAGCTAATGTTCACCATGTGGTTGCTAGGACTGAACTCAGGACCTCTGGAAAGAACAGTGCTCTTAACAGCAGTCTCCGGCCCAACCTGACTTTTTCTTTTCTATGAGCGTGAGGCAGACCCAGGGCATGCGGCTTGCTAGGCATGGCTCTGGCACTGGCTAAATCCCCCAACTAATACTGACTTTTAAATGAATGTCTATATAATTTAAAAAACACTGGTTCAGGTTCAAATTTCACCTTTCAGATTGTCCATGATACAAATATTTGCTAACCTAGCATAGACAGTCTTGCATAGTGTTCTGTTGCTGTGATAATGACATAACCAAAATCAGCCTCGGGAGGAATGCGGTTACTTCATCTCACAGGTTATAGTCCACCACTGAGGAAAGCTAAGGGCAAGGAGTGAAGGCGAAAATCGAGACCACTGGCTTGCTCCTCGCTTCAGGTGGCCCAGGCCCACCTGCCTATGGATGTTACTGCTCCCAAGTGTAAAATCAGTTTCTCCAACAGAGTCGCACTGGGGATACAGACCACCCCATGCCCAGCAGTAAGAACACAATGGTATGTTGGAAGATATTTGCTCATAATGCTTTGGGCATGTTTTACCTTCTTTGTCTTCTGCTTTTCTGTTATGGTTTCTGGTTTTATATTTGGAGGTGGGGGTGGGGGTGTTCATGTGTGTGCATTTGTTTCCCATGCTTCTTTTCTCTATGTCTATTGTTTTAGTCTGGTTTGTTTGGGTTTCTTATTGACCTATTTGTTTTCGAAGAGAGAAAGAGGCATGGAGTTGGGATGGGTGGGGAGGTAGGGGAGGATCTGGGAGGAGACAAGCGAGGATCTGTGACTCAGAATATACTGCATGAAAACAAATTTCATTTTCTCCCTCCCTCCTTCCCTTCCTTTTCTTTTTGCTTTTCAAGTCAGGGTTTCTCCATGTAGCCCTGGTTGTCCGCGAAACCTCACTCTGTAGGGAACTCACAAAATGGAATATAATGTAATATAGTTAATGGTTACAGAACTTACAGAACACGATTACAGAATGACTGTGGCTGGGGATGCAGCTCAGTGGTAGAGCACAATTTAGCATGTTTCCAGCCCTGGGTTCAATCCCTAGTGCCAAAATATTTCATTCCAAATTATCCAGAAAGGAAAAGAAACAAACTTCTTCACATTAGGTATTGTATCTGCTCACACTTTTTCATGCAGCAGTTCTCAATTCCTTCCCAATGCTGCCACTCTTTATTAATGCAGTTCTTCATGGTGGTGGTAGACATGTGCAACCATAAAAATATCCATTACTACTTCATAACTAATTTTGTTACGGTTATGAATTGTACTGTAAATATTTTTTGAGAGAGGTTTGCTAAAGCTGCCCTGACCCACAAGCTGATAACTGCTGCTCTCAATGTTCTAGTGTATGTTTGAAATGCTTAGAAATCAGATGAATCATGGGCCATGGCGGCACACGCCTATAATCAGAAAGAGGCAGGAGGACGCTACACAGCCATTGTTTCCCACCCTTCCACATGCACCCCAAAAGGGAAAAGGAGAGGGATAGGTGGATTAATCAACTAAACTGTTAATTGTGACTTTCTATGAAGAGTAAATTAGAGGAATTCATTTTTATTCCACTCAATTCTACAAACTTGTTCCATTTTAGAAGTGAAGGAGTCTCACACAGGCATATCTCATGCTATACATGGTAGAACATATTGAAATCCCCAGCACTCAGAGCACAGGAGGCAGTGAGGATCAAGGCAACAATGTCACAGATAGGCCAGTTTGAGTCACCACTGTAATCACATGCACAAAGACACATATACACAATATTCAATGTTAATAAGTTACATTAAAAGATAAGGTCTTACATAGCAGCGTCCGTAGCCTCCTCCTGGCTCTTTTTTTGAGACAGGCTCCCTTTATTATATAGCTCTGGCAGTCCTGGACCTCACTACATAGACCAGGCTGTCTTCAAACTCAGAGATACAGCATGCTGGTCGCAAGCTCACAGAGATCCACCTGTTTCAGCTTCCTGAATCCTGAAACTAAAGACAGGCACCACCACTCTGGAGGTTTTTTTCCTTTCAGGGCTCAAGGTGAGCTCAGCTTCTCAGAGAGTACTTGCTTAGCACATACAAGACCCCAGTTTAAAATCAAGTTCCAGGACAGCCAGGGCTGTTACGCAGAGAACGCCTGTCTCGAATGAATGAGTGAATGAATGAAAGAAAGAAAGAAAGAGAGAGAGAAAGAAAGAAAGAACAAACCCAGGCACAAGAAGAGTACTTGCTAGGTAGTGGTAAGAAGATAGTCTATTTTATATATGCTATCCTGGTTATGTTTCTTCACTCAATATAGAACCTGAAGTGGCCACCTCTTTAGCCAGGCAGGGCTACCAGGGGAGGGATAAGGATGGACACCAACCCACCCACAAAACTTTTGACTCAAAGTTTGTCCTGCCTAAAAGAAATGCAGTGACAAAAAATGAAGCAGAGACTGAGGGAGCGTTCAACCAATAACTGGCCCAACTTGAGAGCCATCCCATGGGCAGGCACCAATCCCTGACACTATTAATGATACTGTTATGCTTGCAGACTAGAGCCTAGCATGACTGTCCTCTGAGAGACTCCACAAAGCAGCTGACTGAAACAGGTAGAGACCCACATCCGAATAGAGGATGGAGCTTGGGGACTCTTATGGAAGAACAGGAAGAAAGATTGAGGGCCCCAAAGGGGATAGAAACACCACAGGAAGACCAACAGAGTCAACTACTCTGGACCCTTGGGGCTCTCAGAGTCTGAACCACCAACCAAAGAGCACATATGTGCTGCACCTAATTGGGCTGCCACGTCTGGCCTCAGTGGGAGAGGATGCACTTAACCCCTGCAAAGACTTGAAGTGCCAGGGTGGGGGGAATACGCCTCTCAGAGGAGAAAGGGGGAATGGGGAGAGGAGCTGTGTGAGGGATACCAGGAGGAGGAAGCAGCAGTCAGGACAGAAAGTGAATAAATAATGGAGAAAAAAAGAGCAGGACAGTGGTGGCACATGCATTTAATCCCAGCACTAGGAGGCAGAGGGAATTGGATCTCTGAGTTCAAGGCCAGCCTGGTCTACAAAGCAAGTCTAGGACAGCCAGGGCTACACAGAGAAACCCTGTGTCAACAAATAAACGAAAAGACTACTAGTCTCCTTATTTCAACTTGAAATCTTAGAAAAAAAAATATATATTATCTTTTCACAAAACAAAACAAAACAAAACAAAACAAAAAAAACCCCAAAACATGTCATCTCCAAGGGCTGGGGAGATGCTCAGCAGGCGGAAGCAGTCATCATTCAAGCCTAAGGACCTGAGTTTGGTCCCTAGGATCCACATCTGGAAAAAGAAAACTGACTCCACAAAGGTGCCCTTTGAACTATACATGTGAGCCATGGTGTTCACGTGACTATGTATGAGTACACATACATGTATACTTCAACACCCAGGATTTTCTTTTCTTTCCTTAAAAGCCAGAGCCTCCCATGGGCTTAGCTATACTATAGCACTCAGTGTACACTGAGCTATATCTCCAGCCCTAGGATTCCCTTCTCTGTCATCCTTCTACACCTCTACCCACCTTCATTTTTCTGAGACAGGGTTTCAGTGTGTAGGCACATGGCCTGGAACCCTCTATGTAGACCAGGCTAGCCTCAAACTCAGAGGTTCACATACCTCTGCCTCCCAGAATACTGGGGTTAAAGACCCGGCTCTCCTTTGGTTGAGACAAGGCCACATGTAATCTAGGCTGACCTGGATCCTCCTGTCTCAGCCTCTTAAGTAGCTAGGACAACAGCAAAGATTCCAGAACCTGGCTCCTACCCATTCTTCATCACCTCAACTGAGGTCATTCATTCAGCAAACATTTATTTATTGGTCAGATATTACATATGCTAGGTAAAATTTGATCCTGGGAATATTGGATTAATATAACATTTTACTTTAGTGGAAAAGAAATAATGTACAAATAAACAAATAATCATATAATAAGATAACATTAATAGTGCTGGAGAGATGGCTCAGTGGTTAAGAACACTGACTGCTCTTCCAGAGGTCCTGAGTTCAAATCCCAGCAACCATATGGTGGCTCACAACCATCTGTAATGAGATCCGATGCCCCCTTCTGGTGTGTCTGAAGACAGCTACAGTGTACTCACATACATAAAATAAATCGTTAAAAAAAGATAACATTAACAATGCTAACATTTAGATGTGTGCCCTGTACCAGGCACTGACTGTGCTGAGAGGTTTGCATGTTTATTTAATACTTCTAATAAACTCATAATTCAGTCTTACTATTTCTGTTTATTCTCAGTACTTAGCTGTATTGAAGCATGTAGCTCCTCAATACTTTAAGGTCAGACAGCTAGATAGTGAAGAGTTTGACATCATAGTGTGTCCCCTTGCTTCTGTTCTATTGCTTCTCCTTTACGGAAACTTCAGTTGATAAGGGTTATTGGAAAAATAATCAAGGCTAATCTGAACATAACTGGACATTAGATGTTGATTTAGAGATCATCTAGATGGCCTTTCTGAGCCAGGCCTGTAATGTAATACTTCAGAGGGCTCTGAGTTCAAGGCCCCTCTAGGCTTCGAGTAGCTGAGATTACAGGCCTGCACAACCATATGTAGATCGATCTATCTCTCTATCTCTCTGTCTATCTGTCTATCTGTCTGTCTGTCTGTCTGTCTATCTATCTATCATCTATCCATCTATCTATGCATTTAACAGGATCTATGTAACCCTGGCTTTCCTGAAACTCACTATGTACACCAGGTTGGTCTACAGAGAGCTGCCTGGTTTTAACTCCATAGTGCTGAGATTAAAGGCTTTTGCCACCATGACTTGCCCATGCCTGAATTTCTCTTTCCTCCTTTTATCATGTTTTTGTGTTCTTGTTTTTGTGAGACGAGGGTTTCTCTGTGTGACAGTTCTGCTGACCTGGAACTCACTTTAGCTCAGCAAACCTCAAATCGCCAGAAATCTGCTTACCTTGCATCTCCCGAGTATAGACTTCTTATTCTAACTTGTGAGGTACTCTTTGCAAAAGACACAAATAATATTTTAGCTGTTCCGCTCTGCCTAGGAAAGATAGGTTAATGGTGCGATTCTTTTCCTTTGTGCGAAGTTCTCCAACATTAATTAATCCTCATCACGAGAGGCGACCTGAAATCTGGACAAAATTACTCTAGACAGGAGGGCGTTTAGTTAGAAAGAGATGCTAGAGACTGAACTGTGTTGTGTGCAAGAACAGAGAAGGAGGGCTGCAGTGGTGGTTCAGCGCCACAAGGAGTACCCATGCTGGGAACTGGAGAGATGGCTCCAGTGGTTTAGAGCACCTGAACTGCTCTTCTAGGGAGGTCCTGAGTTCAATTCCCAGCAAACACACTTGGTAGCTCACAACCATCTTGTACGAGATCTGATGCTCTCTCTCTGGTGCGTCTGAAGATAGCTACAGTGTACTCATCTATAATAAATAATTTTCTTTTCTGTTTTCTCGAGCTGGGGACGAACCCAGGGCCTTGCTAAACGTAGGCAAGCGCTCTACCACTTGAGCTAAATCCCAACCCATAATAAATAGTGTGCAAAGAAAGAAAAAGGGAAAGAGAACAATGCCTGCTAATCTTGGGCAGTGGATGTGAATTCACTCAAGACCTTCATCAGGTGGCTTAGAACTGCCTGAACTCCAGCTCCAGAGGGATCCCCATTTCTCACATCCAAGGGTGCCTAAACTGCACACTTGCATGGTGGACACACACACACACGCTTTTGAAGAAGTCTTTGTAGAAAAGAATGAGACACATTATTATTTAATGGGTTTCTTCAGTTCTAATACTCCCATTCTCCTCATAGTCTTGTCTGAACCATGTTTTGTTTTAGTCCAGTGTAATAGTTTATACTGGTGGTCGGAGAATGCTGCAAAATGAGTTAGTTCAGCTTGGCCATCTTGCCATGTCTCTTAGAAAAGATTTTCCTTGTAGATGCCTTAGGTAGGTTAGGGAGGTTGTATGGATATTGCTTTTACAGGGATAGTTTGGTCTCAGCACCCATGGGTCTGTCTGTTGAATTCCAGGTCTCTTTTGGCCTAGGACTAGGAATATGACGTAGATACTGAAGACAATGGGTATATCATTCTTTAAAGATTTATGGTTGTCAACCTCTTTTGTTGTCGTTGTTTTTGTTTTTTTGAGAAAGGTTCTATGTCCAGAAACTTGTGTTGTAGGTGAGTTTGTTTGGTTCTGGTTGGGTCCTCTGCTTTCTGGGTGCTGGGGTTGGGTGAAGAACAAACGACCATGTGGCCCTTGTCTGCTCTCTGATATATTTTGTGATTTGTATCTTGGTTTTTTTTTTTTCTGCTTGTTTGGTGTTTGTCTGGCTTGTTTGTTCAATCAGACTGCTCTGCCTGCTAGGGTGAGGATTACACACACTGCTCATTACCCCTATAACAGTTTGTTTGTTTTGTTGAACAGAATTTCTAGTAGCTGAGTTGGTCTTAATTTGTTTGAGTTCTTTATGCTTGTACTGGACCTGTTTCTCTGTTGGAAGGATTAGCCTGCACATGAATTGTGTTTATGAATCTTATTTGTTTGTAGTTTATAAAATTTTCATTTTTTTTTTTTGGGGGGTTTTTGGGAAGCAGGGGGGGAGAACAGGTTTCACTGGTGTCTTGAACTGTTGTCAGCTGGTCAGTTCAGATTCTGTCTGTCTATGGATCCTGTGAATGGAATTCATATGTATACCATGTGGTTTTTTTTTCATCAATTTATAGGTAATTTAGTTTGGTGATAAGGATTATTAATTTTTTTTTCTGTGTATGTTTTGCTCTGAGCATCATGTTTGACACCTATATCTTCCTGATTAGTTGCTCTTTTTAATCAAAGCACTAGATGTGGTGGCATACACCTTTGTAGATGGTGAAGTTGGGTCTCTTGAGTAAGTCAGGTGGTCAACCTATTTAGTTCATCAGAGCTAGCAGTGAGTGAGACCTTGAAGCTAAGTAAAACCTTCAGCTGTGGATATAGATGAATTATTGAGTTAAGATAATTGTCAGGACTGGGATGTGGACTCTGATCTGGGCCTACTGGGTGAGGAGAACCAACTACTTCACGTATTGTTCTGATCTCTTAACAATGCCGCTGCAGGTGTATCTGCTGCTTAGAACAAATAAATGTAATTTTTTCAGTTTGAGAAAACAAAACTTCATTGATTGCTAAGAGTCTGTCTTAGTGCCATCTGAGACAGGTAAAGCCTAAGACTTCTAGGAATCTTTTAGAAGAACATCCCAACTCTTTCCTGCTTCTTATGGGGTTCTAACTCTTGATCAGTGTTATCACACACCAACATAGGTCTTTTCTAATTTGACCACATGATGGCTGATGTGACTTGAGTGAGTGCAGCCCCATCCTGCCTCAAGTCAGGCATTCTCCCAGGTGTACTGACTTCACACTCCCTGGCAGCGCCATGGTGTTACTGCCTTGGGACTCCTCAGCCATCTTTTTTCCACTCCCAAAGTCCCAGGTCCTGAGAGGGAGACCAGGAAGACAAATATAAACTTCTTTCTAATGTTGGCGTGAGCTGCTCAGCAACCCTTTTTTGTCACTGCATTTCCCTGGCACCTTCCCCGGTGGGGATGTTGAATTCATCAGCCTTCGAAACCAAATTCTTGTGTTCCTACCAAGGACTCCGTATGATACTCTGATCAGATTATTTGGTCCATCTGCAACAAATTAATATTATCTGTCTGCCTTCCAGCCCTGTCTCTGGGCCTATTCAGTTCCCCTGAAAGCAAAATGCTTTTTTCTCTGCATTCATCCTAGATATTTCATGACCCTATGGTAAGAATATGGAACAGAAATGTACATTGGTTGTTTGTACATGAGAGAGGAAAGGTATTCCAACAGGGACTCATCTCTGGGCAAAGGCGCAGGGAACTAAGGTATTCAGGAAAACAGGAGTAGTGAATAGAGTGTCCCGAGAAATAATCACTGCTGCCTCAACTGCTGCTTCTCCTTCCAGTTTGATGTCAGCCTGAATGTCTCTGCCTGGCTGGTCTATACCAGGCTTTGTGGAACTGACACTATGGGGCCCCTTGTGCATCCTACCTTCCCACTGGACCTTTACTTTGTTGAGCTTGTTAACTGTCTGTTTTAGTCCCTGGTAAGGGTCTGGGTTGGGCTTGAGCCACGCTCAAGCCAGTGAGCAGTCTTGCACTTTTGTCACTGAGACAATCTCTACACCACTAAAAAGCAGGTCTAATGATATAAGACATTTTAAAATATAATGAGGTCAAGAGACAGATGAAACTACAACAGACATGCGGTAAATAAAGCTCAGGCTTTGGAGACTGTCCAACTTCTGCAGAAACCTTACAAGTGCAACCTCAATCAGCAGTCAGGAGAACAAGGTGGAAGAGAATGTTAAAGCCACCCTGAGTATGAGTCAAATTAGCCTGAGTTGCGAGGAAGTTCTTTTTTTTTTTTTTTTTTCGGAGCTGAGACTGACGAGGTCAAGCTTTAGGCAAGCTCTACCACTGAGCTGAATCTCAACCCCAGTGAAAATTCATAAAATCATTGCAAGGTAAAACAGAGTGAACTTAGTATACATGGTATGTATATCCCAGTCAAAGCTTGTGGTTGGGAAAGTTATCCACTACTGTCTTTGATAATTGGGGCATGTCTGCATCAATCCCTTCTAAATAACTTGTTTATGCTCATTGACTAGCAGGTTTGTCTTGATCAGAGAACTTCTTTTGTGTGGCCAGCAGACTGCAGGAGATTAAGTGAGAATAAGTGACTGCTGATGATGCATTAATGTGTATCTCTATTTATCAGGGAAATGGAGCAGTGGGAAGAATGAGGAGATAGAGGAGGAAAGGATGCTTGCCCACCACGTGTCATGGCTGTTACATTCTGTGATGACCTTCACAAGGTAGGGTCTGTCATCTTCCTGTCATAGAAGGTGACAGCTTATGGACCCACCTGAGATTTTTTTTTTTACTTTGAGACAGGGTTTTTCTGAGTAGCCTGGCTGTCTTAGGGCTTTTGATCTGTCTGTCTGGCCTTTGAACTCAGAGATCCTGCTTCTGCCTCCTTGAGTGTGGGATGAAAGGTGTGTGTCCCCTGCCAGGCTCCTGAGGATTTATTTACATTTAACAGTTAAGGGAGGAGGAGAGACATGTTCTTCAGTGAGGTAGTAATTGATAAGCTGCTAATGCTCCAGTAAACAATTCTAATGTAACTTACTAGATCACACTAACTGCAAGATGAAGGATAGTAGAAGGAAGGGGTTTAGAGTAATTGGGTGTGTGTGTAAGTATATCAATAAATTATATGGATTACGATAATGTCATAATGAAACCCATTATAATGTATAATTATTGTGTTAAATTTGGGTATTAATTCAAACGAAAGATATATTTTTTACATTTGTGAATGCAAATACCAATTTGTATTGGGTTTATTTATTTTATACAATGATATTTAATTAGGATTTTTACTTTACCATTATTTTAAATGTTTTAAGAATGATATATTGTCTATTCTTCAAATAAGAAAGCATGATGAAAAGATACTTGAAATATGGCCAGGTATTCAAGTGGTAAATATCTTTGTGCGACTGTCACTTTTTCAAAATTTCACACATAAAAGTTTTAAAGACATTTTAGATTCTTAAGATCGATGAAGGTTCTATATTAGTCTGGGAAGAGCAGCACCAGAGGAGAGGAATTAAGATTGAGGGTTGTCTGAACATCCAAGGGGGGAGGAGTTGCAGAATGCAGGGACAAATAAAGGGTGTTGAGCAGCTGCGAGGTAACTTGAAATTACAGCAGTTTATATTTGTTCTTGGTTCTCCCTGAAGTGATCAATTTGGGTGGAGAGAGAGAGGATGAGTGGAGTTTTGAGGGGTCCAAAAGTGCAGATGGCTGAAGTGGCTGCTGCCAGGGGTGTGAAGTCAGGTACACCTGGGAGGTCTTGATTTTATGGTGAGTGGTGGCCAGCTCACTGAAGTCAGGGATCAGGCCATCAGTGTGGTCAGAGGCTTGAAAGGGATGTTGGTGGTAGTTTTACTGATTTATGGGACTGGTTGGGTAGAATAGGTTGTGGTATGTTCTTCTAAAATTCAGAGATCTTTGGCTTTACCTGTTCTGATGGCACTAGACAGCTTCAGTACTTTTTAATTAGCCATCACAAACCCATGCAATCCATTTTGCATTGGCTTTTTAACTCTGAGATGGCTCACAGCCATAGCACCCAGACTGCTCTTCCAGAGGTCTCTGAGTTCACCCCAGCAACCACATGGTGGCTCAAACCATCTGTAGAGAGATCTCTCTGGTGTGTCTGAAGTATTTTGTGTATGATAACAAATCTCACCTGCAGTCCCTTCCTTCCTCTCACACTGTCTCAGCCTCTGGGCTCCCCTGAGGGTTTTGCCTGCTGTGTCCCGGCTCCCACTCTCAAAAAGAGAACTGCAGATTTTGCACCTTTTTTGAGTTTCTGTTTACTTGATCACATGCATTTCCATCTTCTTTCGAACCCAGCCCATGCCAGTGCTCACTGATTAAATCCAATCTTCCCATCTCAACTGGGCATTCTTTCCAGGCCATCCCCACCTCCCCCCACCCCCATGTGGGCACCCTCCCCACACATTTTAGGTATTCTGGATTTTGATCACCTCTGATTTTGACTTCCTGCACACAAATAAAATGCACAGTCCCTTTTTAATCCTGAAACTTTTATGACAGCCAGCCCAGTCTCCTCTACCTCTGACCAAACTTTCACATGCCCACACACACACACTCAGCCTGATCAACTTGAATCTGGCATCTAACGAGTT